>NC_060190.1:6353714-6478714 GCF_021184085.1 Oncorhynchus gorbuscha
ATCATGTCCAGACAAGACCAAGAGGAAAAGCTCACTATTACAGACTGGTATAGTATGGTGAGTGTGTGAGAATGTATACTATTGTTTATGTCCTAAATAGTAACCTATTCCCTATATAGTGCATTACCCCAAAACTAGTCCACTATATAGGGTATAAGGTCTCATTTCAAATGCAGAAAGTTGGAAAAGTGAGGACTGAATGTTATTGTTAAACCATATGTATGTCACTCCTGAGCGGACTCTACTGTTTGAATGAGAAATTAGTTTCTATGCATCCCCTCTAGTGTGTGACTCTCCAGCAGCAGGAGCTGAGGCTGTCTGAGGGCTCTTACAGGCCTCCAGGCCCAGTCCTTCCTGGCCCAGCAGAGGCAGTCCACCCAGGCCAGGAGCAGGAGAGGCATGGTGCTCTCTCCCAAGCTACAGCCCAGATAGGAGGGAGAGATGGAGGGAGAGGTCCCTCTGTTGGGGATGGTTTGATTGACACTGGCTGTTTAAAAAAATCTTGGATGTTAAAAATATATATTTTATGTAACATTGGCGCCACCTGCTTGTCAAATGGTATTGGTGTTCGATTTTTGTCCATCTCAGTTTGAATTTAAAAGTCTAAGGTATAGATAGGACAGTAAAGGACCATCACTATTACAATGTGTTGCCAATGGATTTTTGCGCTTCGAATAAAATATCAACATGACTTACAGTATAGCGCTCATTTTCTCCAGATTTAATTTGACTGTATTGTCTCATATCTGCTGTCATCCCAAACTATTGTGTCTCATAGCAACAGAAATGGAACTATGGCAAGAACGATTTGTCTTTTCTTTTTATTTACCTCATCATAATTCATAACAACGTAACAAGGTGAAAAATCATTCATCTAAAATAAATGTACAGTGTAAGATTGGTGTAACACAGTGAAAGCTGCAGCCCAAACCTGCAGCATCTGGGTGGATTGTTCAGTAGGATGAACTTCATGCACATGATCTATAGACCAGTGATTTCTCATGAACATACTACAGTGACATATGACCTAGCTTTTCAGTGTAATGTGTTGGTCCCAGTTGGACAGAAGAGTGTATGTTCTCCCTTACTCATAGTCCGGTTCTGAAATGGCATCCTATTCCCTAAGTAGTGCACTAATTTTGGCTAGAACAGGGTGCAGTTTGTCGTTTCGGAGCCGATGGGGACTCTGACCCCATGCTGACGCTCCTATGACGCTTTGGGGCGCTGTAGGACGGCACAGTGAGGAAAGACATCTTGGCTCCACCAATGGGCGGCTTGGGAATGGCGGGGATCACTGTGCTCTGCTCTGTGATTGGTTCAGAGATGAAAAGGTCTTGGGTGGAGCAGGCTGTGGAACGGGGGTGGATGATTCTGGGGGCTAGGGGGCTGGAGGGGGTTGTCGAGGCTGGTCTGGGTGTCTTATCCTGGGGTTGTCTGATGGATGTTTGGCCTCGGTCTCTGGAAGGCTGGAGGGGGGGATGGGAGCAGTGGCATGCGGCTTTGAATATCTCCTGTCACCTCAGTGTTCCCTTCCTCCATCTTCTCTTTCTCTGCCCCCTTCTGGGTGTTCCCCTCATCCTCTTCTTCTTCCATAATCTCTTCCTGGCTTTGAAGGGCGTCCCCACATCTCTCCACCCCAACCCCAAACTGTACCTCCATGAGGGGGGGTCCTAGCATTAAACACCCCTCCACACCTACATATGGTACTCTGAGTATCCTGAGCCAAAACAGACGGCAGCGAGCCCCCAGACGGCCACAAAGTCTTCCCACCTTCATCATCCTCGTCCTCACCCTCTTCATCGCTGAACGAGGGCGGGTACATCACGGAGCGACGGCGGAACCTTTGGAGCTGGGCGGAGGTGCGGCGCAGCGCCCCTCCAATGAGTCCCGTGGGGGACGGGGCAGTGAAGAGGAGCCGGTTGAACAGGGCCATGTTGGGGTGGTGACCCCCACGCTGAGACTCCACGTTCTCAGTGATATCCGCCAGGGGCGCGAAGTGCATCTCCTCTTTGGGAATCCTGGAGGGGACAGTCTCAATTCAAATCACTAAAACTTGAATAATACCTTAGGGCCATACAGAAGTGTTAGCAAGGTTAGAAACATACAACTAATCATCTTTGGACTTGTAAGACACACGTACGGAATATCCTTGCTTGCAACGAGGTGAACACATATTTGAGGTGTATTGTAGAAATGTATTGCACTTGCCCCAAAAATAGAATAGAATCAAATAGAATAGAGACTCACGCCATGTCGAAGGTGGAGCCCTGGAAGGAGGGTTTGCGCAGCCTGAATAGAGTTGCTGCAGTGTAGGGAGGACGAGGGTTAGAGTCGTTCCAATATCGGTCTCTTTCCATGATGGGAAGATCCCCATACATCTCATCGACTGCCATCATGGAGACCTGAGGAAACACACACTCAACCTCTTCAGTTTCAGATGAGGGAAGTTCCAAGAAACTCTTCTGTTGAAGTTTCCTTTCACCCCACCATTTTTTTCTCTCACTTTGAGTGTTTCAAAAGTACTTATCCCACTCATGTACACATGTAGGCTCTGCCCTAATTTATGTTCTCTCTGTCACCTGGAGCTGCATAGCAAATGGCCAGTAACACAAGGAAAGCACAAAGGACAATGCTCAAGGACTAGCCAGCCCTTCCCCTCTGAGGGGGCAAAATGTATCTCTCTGTTACAGAATCCAGAGGACTGATTACTATAAAATAAAGATGTAGTATCCATGTCTGGTATCTATCTGAAACGTGTACCTTAAAGACTCTGAGGAAATATGTATGTACAGTGGGGCAAAAAAGTATTTAGTCAGCCACCAATTGTGCAAGTTCTCCCACTTAAAAAGATGAGAGAGGCCTGTAATTTTCATCATAGGTACACTTCAACTATGACAGACAAAATGAGAAAAAGAATTCCAGAAAATCACATTGTAGGATTTTTTATTAATTTATTTGCAAATTATGGTGGAAAATAAGTATTTGGTCACCTACAAACAAGCAAGATTTCTGGCTCTCACAGACCTGTAACTTCTTCTTTAAGAGGTTCCTCTGTCCTCCACTCGTTACCTGTATTAATGGCACCTGTTTGAACTTGTTATCAGTATAAAAGACACCTGTCCACAACCTCAAACAGTCACACTCCAAACTCCACTATGGCCAAGACCAAAGAGCTGTCAAAGGACACCAGAAACAAAATTGTAGACCTGCACCAG
Organism: Oncorhynchus gorbuscha; assembly: GCF_021184085.1. NCBI lineage: Eukaryota > Metazoa > Chordata > Actinopteri > Salmoniformes > Salmonidae > Oncorhynchus > Oncorhynchus gorbuscha. Next base: position 6,356,930 of record NC_060190.1, read on the forward strand.
GCTGGGAAGACTGAATCTGCAATAGGTAAGCAGCTTGGTTTGAAGAAATCAACTGTGGGAGCAATTATTAGGAAACGGAAGACATACAAGACCACTGATAATCTCCCTCGATCTGGGGCTCCACGCAAGATCTCACCCCGTGGGGTCAAAATGATCACAAGAACGTTGAGCAAAAATGTTATGCAGGTGAATGAGGACCCAAAAGCGACTTGGCGAAAACAGAGTCTTTAATCCAGTTTAAGGAAATAGCAATACTCCTAGACAAATCGGAGCGGTAAATAAAGTATAAAAAACAATTCCACTCGTAATCACGAGAACTGACTGGAGACTCGATAATAAACTGCGGGTTGCCTCGGGAAGGCACTTGACCGTAGCTGACTCAGACACCTGCTCACCACGCAGCATCTGAGGAAAACACGACACGACAGGGCGATACAAAGACACAGCACGGTGAACAATATACAAGGATCCGACAGGGCAGAAACGGAAAACAAGGGGAGAAATAGGGACTCTAATCAGGGGAAAAGATAGGGAATAGGTGTGGGAAGACTAAATGATTGATTAGGGGAATAGGAACAGCTGGGAGCAGGAACGGAACGATAGAGAGAAGAGAGAGAGAGAGGGAGAGAGAAAAAGGGGAACGAACCTAAAAAGACCAGCAGGGGGAAAACGAACAGAAGGAAAAGCAAAATGACAAGACAATATAAGACAAAACATGACAAAAAATCCCAGAACCACACGGGAGGACCTAGTGAATGACCTGCAGAGAGCTGGGACCAAAGTAACAAAGCCTACCATCAGTAACACACTACGCCGCCAGGGACTCAAATCCTGAAGTTTGCTAGAGAGCATTTGGATGATCCAGAAGAAGATTGGGAGAATGTCATATGGTCCAAAATATAACTTTTTGGTAAAAACTCAACTCGTTGTGTTTGGAGGACAAAGAATGCTGAGTTGCATCCAAAGAACACCATACCTACTGTGAAGCATGGGGGTGGAAACATCGTGCTTTGGGGCTGTTTTTCTGCAAAAGGACCAGGACGACTGATTTGTGTAAAGGAAAGAATGAATGGGGCCGTGTATCGTGTGATTTTGAGTGAAAACCTCCTTCCATCAGCAAGGGCATTGAAGATTAAACGTGGCTGGGTCTTTCAGCATGACAATGATCCCAAACACACCGCCCGGGCAACGAAGGAGTGGCTTCGTAAGAAGCATTTCAAGGTCCTGAAGTGGCCTAGCCAGTCTCCAGATCTCAACCCCATAGAAAATCTTTGGAGGGAGTTGAAAATCCTTGTTGCCCAGCAACAGCCCCAAAACATCACTGCTCTAGAGGAGATCTGCATGGAGGAATGGGCCAAAATACCAGCAACAGTGTGTGAAAACCTTGTGAAGACTTACAGAAAACGTTTGACCTCTGTCATTGCCAAAAAAAAGGTATATAACAAAGTATTGATATAAACTTTTCTTATTGACCAAATACTTATTTTCCACCATAATTTGCAAATAAATTAATTCAAAATCCTGCAATGTGATTTTCAGGATTTTTTTTTTTCATTTTGTCTGTCATAGTTGAAGTGTACCTATGATGAAAACTACAGGCCTCTCTCATCTTTTTTTTAGTGGCAGAACTTGCACAATTGGTGTGAGCTGAAATTGAAAAAAAACATATGCACAGAAAGCTTACTTTTCTCAGATGTGTGTGGACAAATTTGTTACATCCCTGTTTGTGAGCATTTAACCTTTTCCAAGATAATCCATCCACCTGACATGGAGTGTCACAATCAATCAACAGCCTGATCAACTCTATGAGAAGGAGATGTGTCGTGCTGCATGAGGTAAATGGTGGTCACACCAGATACTGACTGGCTTTCTGATCCACATCCCTACCTTTTTTAAGGTATCTGTGACCAACAGATGCATATTTGTATTCCAGTCATGTGAAATCCATAGATTAGGTCCTAATGAATTTATTTAAATTGATGGATTTCCTTTTATGAACTGTAACTCAGTAAAATCTTTAAAATTGTTGCATGTTGCGTTCATATTTTTGTTCAGTGGATGATCTCTGTGGTAACTTGTATGAAGTAGTGAATGCTCCTTAGCAGGAGGGTGAACTCTAAATTACTCTGTGCAAAGGTGTTTTATGGTCCTCTCAGGAATACTTTGAAGTACTACTTAAGTAGTTTTGGGGGTATCGGTACTTTCTTTACTATTTATATTTTTTGACTAATTTTACTTTTACTTCACTACATTCCTAAAGAAAAGTATATACTTTTTTTACTCCATACATTTTCCCTGACTCCCAAAAGTAGTGTATGCTCCTTAGCAGGACAGGAAAATTGTAAAATTGTGCAATTCACACACTTATCAAGATGACCCTGGTCATCTCTACTGCCATCTGGTGGACTTACTAAACACACACGCTTCGTTTGTAAATTATGTCTGAGTGTCGGAGTGGGCCACCATAAATTAAAAAACAAACAAGAAAATGGTGCTGTCTGGTTTGCATAATATAATGAATTTTTAAATGATTTATACTTTTATACTTTTACTCAAGTAGTATTTTACTGGGTGACTTTCACTTTTACTTGAGTGATTCTCTATGAAGGTATCTTTACTTTTACTCAAGTATGACAACTGGGTACTTTTTACACCACAGGATCTTTATATCCTAGACTAATGCTTTGTTAATGTCAGTATTGCCTTGTAGCGTAATCTTTATGCCTAGACTAATTCTTTGTTAATGTCAGTATTGCCTTGTAGCTTAATCGTTTTGCCTTGTATGTGAAACCATTAATGAATTTTTATTTTCTTTTTAATTTGTACCTTTATTTAACTAGGCAAGTCAGTTAAGAACAAATTATTATTTTCAATGACGGCCTAGGAACAGTGGGTTAACTGGCTGTTCAGGGGCAGAAGGACAGATGTGTACCTTGTCAGCTCGGGGATTTGAACTTGCAACCTTCCGGTTACTAGTCCAACGCTCTAACCGCTAGGCTACCCTACCGCCCCTTTTACAAAGTTATTAAATTATACTTGCTTTGATATTTGCTTTTATGACCATTCCTTGATCTTAGTCAGCTAAACGCATAATACTTGATAGCACATGGTTTAACCATGGTCTTACATATTGCGATCTATATTATGGAGCCATTTAATTCATTTAATGGGCTAATTGCTTTGTCTTATTACGGGTTGCATGTGGTATATTTATAATATCACATATATTAAGTATTACCATATACATGCATATATTACATCTAAGATAACAATGGGGGGTTGTGAGAAGGATAGCAATACATGTGATTCAATAGAAACCTGGAAGTTCCTGTCTATCAGCCAGTTGGTCTCGAAGTCATCATCGTCCTCTCCAAATGGGTTTATCAACTGCTCTGCTACCTGAAAAACATTTTAAAATTGGTCATGTTCGTTGGGGCACGCAAGGGAAATGTTTTAAAACATTTTGCAACGGAGAAAAAAAAAGTTTGTTTTTGGTAGCCTCTTCCTGTTTCAGTCTGGTTTTCTTCCATTTGCTATCTAGAGAATACAACAATGAACTTCCACTGACCTTGAGCCAGCCAGCGTAGAAGAAGAACTGTAGCAGAGTGAAGATGGGGATGTACAGGTCCAGGTCATGACCCAGGTAGCCCTGTGTGGGGTCCAGGAACTGACGTCCTATCAGACACACAAAGAAAAAACTGTACACGGCCAGAGTCACCACCTATAGGGATGGTGGAGACGAGAACATAGGACACCGAATGAGTGATGCCAACAGAGAAAATTCTACAATGATTGCACATACAATCACCTGCATGCACACACACACACACACACACACACACACACACACACACACACACACACACACACACACACACACACACACACACACACACACACATACACATACACATACACATACACACACACACACACACACACACACACACACACACACACACACACACACACACACACACACACACACACACACACACACACACACACACACACACACACACACACACACACACACACACACACACACACACACACACACACACACACACACACACACACACATACACATACACATACACACATACATACACATACACATACACATACACATACACATACACATACACATACACATACACACACACACACACACACACACACACACATACACACACACACACACACCTGAGTGTAGACCAGGGGAACACTGATCATGTCGTAATGGAAAAGCATACTGCAGTTCCCTCTGAAATGATTGAGCTCCTGCCGACGTAAACAGACATAAACAGACATAAACAGACAAAAACAAATGTAAGTCATTGTTTTTGTTGAATGTGTTGTTTTTGTGTAAGGTTCAGTCAGTATGTAAGTCGGGTACAGCTTATTCATGTCATATAACTATTGACATTATGTGGTTTATCACTATGTCGCTTTATGCGTGTTGTATTGTAGACTACCTCCAGCACTAGTTTGAGGGTGCTGTCGTCCTTAATCCTGCCCTCACATCGGGCCAGGGCGGCCAGGTTAGTGAACCACACACAGGGAATCCAGTACTTGTTATAGGGGGACTTGAGGCTCTCAAACTTCTTCCGCTCCTCCTTGGTCATGAACCCTGAGGAGAGGGGATTGTATGTCACAGGTGGGGTCGGAACCCCCATTTACTGCTTTTCAAGAGGAAATTGGACCGAGGGTGACACTGATTAAAGTTGCAGGCAGGGCTACCTCATCACCAGAGTGTGAGTCCGACTCACCTCCGCTAGACCGCTACATAAACTATAGGTATGTGTTTGGAAGACACAGGATGTGGGACAAAACTGCAAGTGGTGTATCCAGATGTACACTGTAGGCTACTTTCTTGTGTTTGAATTCTGAAAATCTGCAAAGTGCAATTTTACCTTGAAGGCTAAATCTGGAAAGTGCAATATCTCCTCAAAGGCAGTCTCTTAGCTGCATCTGAATGACACATTTACCTGCTTCCACGACGTGGTCCATGGTCGGGAAGCGTTTGAACACCGCGGTGCTGACCGAGCGCAAAATCAGTAACGCGGACAGACTTGCATAGCGCATCATGGAGCGTCGCAGCAGCCGCCCGCGCTCGTCCACACCCTGCAGGCCGCCGGAGAGCACGCACATCAGGCGGTCAGGTAATGGAATGCGGGTGTACTGATTCCACCAGCGGTTCACCACCAGTGTCACGTAAAAACCTGGAAAACAGCAGCAAATGGTTCTGTAATGAATGGTGGTATTTTCTTATAGAATAGAATAATATTAGAATAGAAGAATATTCTAATAGAATCTGTGTTGATTTAGTAATATTGCCCACCTAGCACAAAAGACATGGGGATGAGACTGGCATAGTGGTTGCAGTAAATTGCCAGTTTTTCAAAATACCTCTTCTGGTCATCAAAGAGGAAGAATCTTAAGAGGTAAAAGTGACGTAATAATGTGCACCAATTAAAACAAACTGAAATCTTCAAATAGTAATGGAACGTTCAAATAATGATGTAAACTTGGTAGCCAAAGGCTCTCATACCTGTAAGTGACACTGATGGCAGTGTACATGGCGAAGAAAGCAAGGAACTCCTTCCATAAGACCTTGTAGATGCTTCCCCTCCAGGCCAGGAGCAGTTTGGAGAACCCGCAGAAGCGCGCATTGGCAACTTGCGCGGTGTAGGTGACCGTCATGATGTCATCTATCAGTTATTCTATCATATAAAAAATAGTATATCTCGGAAAACATATATTTTGTTGGTTTTGTTTCTATTAATCAAGAGAAATGGAAAGAAAACCCATGTCTAACCATCCACAAATCATACATATACAGTTTTGTTTATGTAACAGGTGTAAAATATACTTTATGTATTTCACCGAAAATCCCTCATATTTGTTTTTTATTTATTAATTTATGGTTATTTTCAGATGTATTACAATACTTTCAATAGTGAACTATTTTATTGTATTTATTTTCTAAATTGTGTTGATGTTGTGATGTCATCTAAGAGAACCATGCTTTTACGCCTCAGTTTGGTCAAAGCGTGATGAGGAGAGGTATGTGTTACTGTTTATTTTGAATGCACAGGCGTTGTTACCTCATTCGTATGCCTCGGATATAGTAGTGCAATAGTACACTCAAATACATATTTAGCACTTATTAGCAAATTAGTGTATTGGTGTACAATGTTTCTAAAATGAAATTTGAGTATTTAGAAAATATTAACATGCACATTTTGTACAATGCATTTTTTTTGTTTTTGCGAGTTTGCTCAAAGCGTGACGAGAAGAGACAAATATACTTATGTATGAGAGTCCAGACGACAGCATTAAGCAGACAACTGCAGAGTTGTGTCCAGAGCTTTCCCTTCCCTTCCCATCCACCTACACCCCACCAGAACACAACACATTTAGACTTTGCGTAAAAGTCCATGAAAACACCTAGTTCGATGGACAAATTTAGGACAGATATGCAACAAATGGTATTACCTCTAGTCTACTGTTGTGCAGTGAGTGGATCTTTGGGGTGTTTGCAGGTTCAGGTTAATCAACAATCTCCGCGCTTAGCATTATTGCTGCGCACGATCAAAGCCCTTACATATTCCATAGCCTAATACATCTGTACAACTTTGATATTCTCTACTAACCATTCTACGTCCATCGTTGGTAAACCCATTCAGCCGATACATCATACAGTAAAAGAAGGCAGCAGTAGAGGGTAATCCTTGGATGCTGGAGCCTCAGCAGTGCATTCAGTGGTTAGAGCGCCCCGGGGTAAATCCCGAAAATTGGAGGGAGACGAAGCTCGTTAGTACATGTCCCCTACTGGGAGAGCGAGCTTTTCTGCACAGTGCATTTTATATCGGTGATGGACCACAAGCGACAGCCTGCGGAGCGCTACACAATGTCAAAAATGTGCGTAAAAACTAGAAGAAAAAAAGTATTGGAAAACAGGAAATAGTCAGACTGCCACTGATAAAAAATGACTAAACCATGTAACAGTATGGTAATATTTATTAAATTGTGCATATATTAGAAATAGGTTATGGTGAATTATGTTTTTTGATCGAGGCAAGTGTTTTTTTTCCAGTCCATTGACAAATTTGAATTAATTCTACAAAACACTGTGTCAGCTCAACAGGAGGCTTGTTGTTTGCAGGTTCTGAGCGTAGAAGTCACCCACAAAGGCAGGACCTGTCAAGACGAATCTGTTGTTCAACAAGGCATGTTGTACCGCAGACCATCCATGCGTGTCCCGGCTGCGTCTTGGGGTCGCCTGCGTCCGTAACATTATTTGGTTATGAAAGCTGTGTTAATAAATAAAAACACCACCAAAAATCTCCCTGCGAATTAGACATGTTTGTTTTTTATTTAGTAAGTTTAACAATTGCCTGGGAGGGATATGCATAACTTGAAGCATTAATAACATTGCATGGACAAAATCAAATCAAAAAGAACCCTTTCAAGACTTGTGTTGCTGCTGCAGAGATAATGGGGCTGTAGTTGGTAGTATAATGACCACTTTAGGTGTTTGAATATCTTGATGACAAGTCAAATTGACAGCTAGTGGGACATTTTGCCTGTGGATCACAAAGAAGCTGTGCCAATTGTGCACTAATGCAAAAATGCAGGCAACACAAAAATCCCACACTGAATGATGTCTAAATAGGAGCTAAATAATGAACCAACCTTTCAACAGGGGACCAATCAACATTCAGTAATCAATTGTATATTATAATGCAAAGGCATTCATTAAGCCAAGTAGCCAACTAGCATCACGCTGTGTACCCGAAGAGAGCCCTCTACACAACAGACAGGGTGTGTCTGAAACAGCACACCATTCCCTATATAATGCACTACTTTTGACCAGGAAGAAAGATAGTCTGGTTAAACAAATCTAAGTCCCCTCTACCCAGACTGAACACTGTACTCAATGGTGAGTGCAGCATTCAGTCTGGTTCAACCAGGCTAGAGAGAGAAGTAGCACTTTAAAAGCTTTAGACAAAGACTGCTTCAGTGGCCTCCTAGAGTAGGGAAAACAATGAAATTGGCATAAAATAATTACAAGTAGCCATCTGATACTGTAGATTATAGATGAATGACACTGCTCAGCGATCAATAAATATAATTTCTTTATCCAAGAACTGAACTAAATGTAGGTGGGGACATGCTATTTACACCATAAACACGTGGTGCGTGAGAACAACATTTGTCAAATAATGTAGTTAAGTATGTCCATGCTATTATTACTCAAGTATTCAAATGCCCTTCTAAGGCTGGTCAGTGGACTGATGGGATTGGTGGGACAGAAATATAACATGATCTGAAAACCCTTCCCTCTAGGCCTATATCCCAATTCATAGTGACTATTCACCCTGGGGTTATAAGTCTTCACCCTGCATCACACACCCACCTTCATCCATAACAGACTAAACTTTCCCACCACTCATATTATTCTCCATTCCCACAATGGAGGGCATTAAGTAGTCAGAATGTGCATCCAAAATGGCACCCTATTCCCTATATATAGTGCACTACTTTTGACCAGGGCCCTGGTCAAAATGTGTGGCAATAATGCACTATACAGGGAATAGGGTGCCATTTCAGATGCAAACCAAACAGATACAGTCTAATTAAATCACATGGTAACAACCAAAGATGCAGTCGATCGTCTCAAAGCTGTTTTATACTGAAAAACACAGCAGTGGCACCAGACACCAAACTCAGCCATTAAGGATAGTTTCACTTGTACATTACTGAGGCTGGAATATGAAAGGAAAAATAGGATGGAGGGAGGCAGGAAGAGGAGGGGGGAGGGGGCTCAAGTGTTCCTCTGGGAAAAGTTAAATTCTTTAGGAATAGTTCATCTTTTCCCTGGTGAGATATGATTGATAGAATGATAGAGAAAAGTGAGAGAAATCACATATGGATCCTCCTTTCGCTTTTAGACTGTAGGCCTACAACAGGAGCAAGTGGTTGTGTGTCCTGGTGTTCTGTGTTGTCCGCCCCCTGTGTGAGTCGTTTAGGTTCCTGAAGATGAAGAGGATGGGGATGTTCTTGCTGGGTTGCTGTAACGCTGGGGTCAAGGGGGACGGAGATGGTGAGTTCAGATTGCGACTGGGAGTCAGAGGTCAATCACTTGGTAGGGGGGATGTAGGGCTCCAGGAGTTGCATTGAGAAGGTGTTGACTTTTTCGGACCCCCGTACCTCGTGGGGCAGCAGCGGTAACTTGATTATGTGGAAATCTTCATATAGATCCTCCATCTGGGACAGAGAATAAAGGTTAGGACATCATTGTAGGGGCAGAGCACGTGGTGACAGACTATTGACAACATGAAGACTACTTATGCCGCGCTTTACCTGGTCCAGGTACTTGGACTGGATCTTGTGGCGGGCCTCGCACATCTTGCATGGCCGGTCTGAGTCCGGGAACACCAGCTGGTTGACGATAATGTTGTGCGTGTCGATGCGACACTTGGCCAGCTCCTGGATCAGGCGCTCCGTCTCGTACAAGGACAGGAACTCGGCGATGCACACACAGATAAACGTTGTTTGTTCCTATGAGGGAGTGTGGAGAGGGGCGGAGAGAGGCATCAAACACAAGTAGAGACATAGTTTTTGGAGTCCGTATAGTGACTAATTAACACACAATACTCAAATAACTCCACATAGTGAAGTAGAGTGGTTATCAATCAAATTTACATAATGCAGGTGTATATACACATCAATGTTTTCCTAGAGCGAAGATGTTCGGTAAAGCATTGTTAAGGATATTGATGTTTCTAAATGGGTCGGTGTTGGTCTGACTTACAGGGTCTTTGAACTGCTCACTGACAGAGCGGATGACTGGTAGAGTCTCCTCCAGCTTAGAGGCCAGCTGGTCTGCGTTCATGTCTCCCAGACCCAGCATGTTACACATCTACGGGGGAGAAAGAGTGAGCGAGAACTAGAGAGAAGGATCATGCACAAGTGGCAACAATAAGAGAACTGATGCTACCGACTCAGATGGCAACTCTGGTCAATAAAAACAGAGCAACTAGAGCTTCATGCTTAACACAGAAATAAATCAACAGTCAGTATACCTTACCTGTGAGATGAAGAGGCTGATCTGGTTTAGGGCTAGTAGACCTTACCTGTGAGATGAAGAGGCTGATCTGGTTTAGGGCTAGTAGACCTTACCTGTGAGATGAAGAGGCTGATCTGGTTTAGGGCTAGTAGGCCTTACCTGTGAGATGAAGAGGCTGATCTGGTTTAGGGCTAGTAGGCCTTACCTGTGAGATGAAGGGACTGATCTGGTTCTTGATCTGCATGAGTCGTCCCAGGCCTCTCTCCACTATGGTGGGGAAGTTGAGCAGACGTAGCGTGTGGCCAGTGGGGGCAGTGTCGAACACCACAACAGAGAAGTTCATGCCTTTCACTAACCTGAACGGAGAGGAAAAGAGTATGACTGAGGAACACTGGAGTTAGTCAATATAACCTTATTAACACTCTAGTTTCTAAGCTGGGGGGGGGGGGTTCTACGAACATATATATTTGTTTTAAGATGATTTAGCTATTTGATTATGAATATTAAGACCCCTGTTTTGTGATTTGCCCTAGAACTACACAACTGATTAAAATAATCAACTAATCATCAAGCTTTGAATCAGCTGTGTAATGTTAGAGTAAAAAACAAAACAGTTTGGAAAACCCTGCCTTAACGGGTCTTAAAATTCAAATAGCTAAATGATCCTTGGTGTGACCATCTTAAAACAAATCTATTTTAGCTAAACAGAATCCCCCCAGAAACTAAACTAGTGCAAAGCCGGGGTCGAGAGACAGAAGCTGTTTTTCAATCTCAAGGCCATCAAACAGCCATCACTAACATTGAGTTGCTGCTGCCAACATACTGACTCAAATCTCTAGCCACTTTAATGATTGGATGTAATAAAATGTATCACTAGTCACTTTAAACAATGCCACTTTATATAATGATTACATACCCTACATTACTCATCTCATGTATATACTGTACACTATACCATCTACTGCATCTTGCCTGTGCCACACGGCCATCCATATATTTGTATGTACATACTCTTATTCATCCCTGTACACTTGTGTGTATAAGGTAGTTGTTGTGAATTTGTTAGATTACTTGTTAGATATTACTGCACTGTCGGAACTAGAAGCACAAGCATTTCGCTACACTCGCATTAGAATCTGCTATATATATATATAAAAAAAAGATTTGATGAAATATTAAATTTGGCATTACTGCTATTAAATGCATTGAATAACAGATCCATTACTTGGAACATATTTTTTTGACTATACTAAGGAAGTTTGTTCTGAAATGTCCATCCTATATCTGCGAGAAATAAGAGAGATCCATTCTTATTTTGGGAAATAAACTATTTTAAAAATCCTGTAAAGGGGACCTTCATACGAGTCTCTCGAGTGTCCTAGAGACATGTATGTGTTTGTGGTCATATTAGTGTGTAGCCCAAACTGTTTGGACGCTACAGGCAGAAGAGGCAGTAACGACTTCAGATGAGTCCCGTGATACTTGTGGGGGTCGTAGAGCAAAATGGAGAGCACCATGGTGTTCGTGAGACTCTCAGTTTGTAGGCCAAGCCGTTCGTACACTACAGACATATTTGTGAGAAGACAGATTTTCGGGATGTCTAATGGTCTGACAAACACCGCTCTAGCTCTGCCACCTTTCACCGCAAGTGCGGAAGGGCGATATCGGCGGATGCGGTGGATTGAGACCCATGCAAAAAAAAACATCTTTAATTTAAACAGATGGATTTTTAAATTATAGCCGTGGAAATTGTAGGAAAAGGGTTAAGCTAACCCAGACGTATGAATTTGGTCGGGTGACAATAAAACCCAATAACAGCAGCCCAACTAATTTCTACCACCACAAGTACAGACCAACAGCAACACTATCATCCATGTATATGGTGCATTATAGCACAGAAACTGAACATAACCAATGATTCACTGAATTTAAAGAACTTTTAAAAACACAATGTGTATCGATAACTATGTGGAGCCATTAAGTGTTGACTTCATGACCTCTTTGTGTGTGTCTCCGTACCTCATGACTTCTGCGTAGCTCATGGCCTCGTCGATGCCGGGGAAGGCACTCATGGCCTCCTGCATCATCTTCTTGCCCATACTCAGCATGTTATCCTCTTCAAAGAACTCATCTGGGAGCTCCGCCACACCCAGGCTGGGATCAATCTCCTGCAGGGGCACACACACACACACAGACAGACAACACAGACAGAGCAGAGGTCAGGGCAAGACACAGGAGGAAAGAGAAAATCTCCATCTTAGGGAAAAACAGACTTTGCTTGCAGGACTTTTTTTTATACTGATGGCTAGATTGTGTGTGAAACACAAACTATTGTGTGAATCAAGAGTTTACAGTCTTGCCGGTGTCATTCTCCAAACAAAGCTTGCCGAATGTCACCCTCAAGTCAACATAAGCTCTCCTAAGTCGACTTCTATGAATATATTGACGGTGAGGAGGTAGTCTGACAAACCAGCTCTTTGCCTCTACTCATTCTCAAAACCTAGTAAGAGAGTGCATACTGCAGAAAGTGACATCACCAGTCTGTAGTGTAGACAGAAAAAAACTGGGGCAAAGAGACTGGGTCTAATGCTAACATACCATAGCGAAGAGGTTCTCGTAGCCCTGGACTTTTGTGGGCACCTTTGAGAACTTCTGGTCAAAGGCATCTGAGATGTTGTGTGCCGGGTCAGTGGAGATGATGAGCACGCTGTCACGCACCGCAGCCAGCTGTACAGCCAGACTGCAGCTGTGGGGGCAAAGGACAGACGGAAACATTAGCACACATAGACAGAAATGTCATGAGCACGCACAGACAATTATGACCATAGACATGAACCCTGATAGACAAACACATGAGCACAGACAAACAAGACAGACAGTTATCTTTTTCAACCCTTCAGTTAGAAATTGTTTACGTATGTATACGTTACTACATTAGAAACATGATGTCTTCTAAATTAAATAAAAATCAGCTTCACATGAAACTGACAAATTTATAACCACCGAACTTTGAAATTGGTGTTTGAAAGTGATGGTTTATGTTGAGTTGATGGTAGTGTCTAGCTAAAACTAGTTAGCTGGATAACGTTAGATAACCGAGTGATAACCGAGTTTGCTAACCTGATGCTTGCTGTTAATGTAAAAGATTGTTCAGAACTGTTTAAAACTCGCTGGATTGCTAGCTAACGTAGTAAGTAATGACAGTCTTATGAATTTGACAGCTAGCTAACTAGTTAGCTACAGTTGCTAGCTATTATTGTCATTTTAGCTAACCATATAACTAGCTAACGTTAGCTCAGTGTTTCCCACTGAAATAAGAGCTACGCTGATGGTACATTACTGTCAATAAAGAAACATGAATTGAACATCGGGCTAGCGGTATTGGACAAGCTCCGCTACCTAGCTAGATATCTATACTTGGCTAGGCCATTCATTTTGCTAGTGACGCTAGCTAATAGTGACAAAGCACTATTTTGCATCGACCTACCTGCATGTTGTTTTGCCAACGCCACCTTTGCCTCCAACAAATATCCATTTCAGAGATTTCTGCTCTATAATGTTTTTCAATGTTGGTTCTAAAGGCTCCACATCGGGCGCATCTTCAAATTCTTCTTCCAACGAAGCTGCCATCTTGTGTGTGTACAGGTCAGCAAATGGGATGTACCAAATAATAAAAAAACAGCTGGGTAAAAAAAGCGACCCTCTTTTGGGCTATACCAAGGCTAAATAGTTTTAGCGATCAAAATGTAAACATATTTTCAGCCAACAATCTAATCAAAAACCAAATGAAAAACACTCAATTTATAAGAAACAATAAAACAATGGATAGATATTGAGCAACAAAGACACAGGAGGCCCATCTATTAGGATTGTTTTTATTCCACATCAGAAATAACAGTAAGAGGACACATTATAAGACATAAACAGCTGACTGGTAATGGGAGAGTTCTGACAAATGCTTGTTAGGCTGGTCCATCTTCAACCCATTCTAAATGGTTTCCTTTTTTGTTGCATTGAATTACCATTATTTGGCTGGGGTCCTCAAAGGGAAAACATGGGCCATGTGTGGGCTTCGAGGAAAATGAGCCGGTATGTCTTTCAAATTCAAAAGCCATAAAATACATAAACATGGAATAATAATGAAAAGTTTTAATATATATATATATATTTTTTAAATCTTCTGAATTTTAAATAGACTAGATGCTGTGTTGCATATTGGGGACATGTGTGGGCTGTACCTTGGTCAAGGTCACATAGAAATATTTCACATTGTCGGATTGGGTTTTCGAACCAGAAACCTTTCGGTAACTGTCACAACACTCTAACCTTTAGGCTACCTGCCTTTCACAATGCGGATTACACATTGGTCCTAAAATAAAGAAAAGGTGATTGGGAAAATCTTGAATTGCACCATCTAACACTGCACCTATACACTATCCCCCCAAATCCACCACCCCATCCCACTACTTTGGCCCTAAATGATCCTAAACCAGACCGTCAGCCTGGGAGGATGGAACCCCTTCTCTCAAAACTTCCTGTAGATCTTCGGCACTACAATCTCTCACACCCAAATGCACTGCTCAAAAAAATAAAGGGAACACTTAAACAACACAATGTAACTCCAAGTCAATCACACTTCTGTGAAATCAAACTGTCCACTTAGGAAGCAACACTGATTGACAATAAATTTAACTTGCTGTTGTGCAAATGGAATAGACAACAGGTGGAAATTATAGGCAATTAGCAAGACACCCCCAATAAAGGAATGGTTCTGCAGGTGGTGACCACAGACCACTTCTCAGTTCCTATGCTTCCTGGCTGATGTTTTGGTCACTTTTGAATGCTGGCGGTGCTTTCACTCTAGTGGTAGCATGAGACGGAGTCTACAACGCACACAAGTGGCTCAGGTAGTGCAGCTCATCCAGGATGGCACATCAATGCGAGCTGTGTCAAGAAGGTTTGCTGTTTCTGTCAGCTTAGTGTCCAGAGCATGGAGGCGCTACCAGGAGACAGGCCAGTACATCAGGAGATGTGGAGGTGGCCGTAGGATGGCAACAACCCAGCAGCAGGACCGCTACCTCCGTCTTTGTGCAAGGAGGAGCAGGAGGAGCACTGCCAGAGCCCTGCAAAATGACCTCCAGCAGGCCACAAATGTGCATGTGTCTGCTCAAACGGTCAGAAACAGACTCCATGGGGGTGGTATGAGGGCCCGACGTCCACAGGTGGGGGTTGTGCTTACAGCCTAACACCGTGCAGGACGTTTCGCATTTTCCAGAGAACACCAAGATTGGCAAATTCGCCATTGGCGCCCTGTGCTCTTCACAGATGAAAGCAGGTTCACACTGAGCACATGTGACAGACGTGACAGAGTCTGGAGACGCCGTGGAGAACGTTCTGCTGCCTGCAACATCCTCCAGCATGACCGGTTTGGCGGTGGGTCAGTCATGGTGTGGGGTGGCATTTCTTTGGGGGGCCGCACAGCCCTCCATGTGCTTGCCAGAGGTAGCCTGACTGCCATTAGGTACCGAGATGAGATCCTCAGACCCCTTGTGAGACCATATGCTGGTGCGGATGGCCCTGGGTTCCTCCTAATGCAAGACAATGCTAGACCTCATGTGGCTGGAGTGTGTCAGCAGTTCCTGCAAGAGGAAGGCATTGATGCTATGGACTGGCCCACCCGTTCCCCAGACCTCAATCCAATTGAGCACATCTGGGACATCATGTCTCGCTCCATCCACCAACGCCACGTTGCACCACAGACTGTCCAGGAGTTGGCGGATGCTTTAGTCCAGGTCTGGGAGGAGATCCCTCAGGAGACCATCCGCCACCTCATCAGGAGCATGCCCAGGCATTGTAGGGAGGTCATACAGGCACGTGGAGGCCACACACGCTACTGAGCCTCATTTTGCTAAATGGCATATATTATTATTATTATTATTATTTGGACTTGTTTTAAGGACATTACATCAATGTTGGATCAGCCTGTAGTGTGGTTTTCCACTTTAATTTTGAGTGTGACTTCAAATCCAGACCTCCATGGGTTGATAAATTTGATTTCCATTGATCATTTCTGTGTGATTTTGTTGTCAGCACATTCAACTATGTAAAGAAAAAAGTATTTAATAAGAATATTTCATTCATTCAGATCTAGGATGTTATTTTAGTGTTCCCTTTATTTTTTTGAGCAGTGTATTTCTCTGCTGCAACTACCACATATATCTTCTGTGATTTCCGCTCCATCAGTGCAGTTGATCACCATGGCTATAAACGCAAGACATCCAACCTTACTAAAACTCATTATGTAGTCAAAAAAGTGAATTGTTAATACAGTAGTTTCCTTATGATGGTTCATCATGGCAATGTCTTTGGTGGCCCTAAAAAGTTTCAAGTTGATAGGCCACTGTGATATGAATTTAGAAAGGAAAATGTGTCCATTGATAAAGATTGATTTATCAATAACTCAGCCATATTTGAACCAAAACCTTAGCTTTTCTCAAACTAAGTTAAGAGACCTGCCACATACCCATGTTATTTGGAATTCGGGTTCATGAGAATATGTTTTTCAAAGGTTTTCAAAATTGATCCTGACAGACCTTTGTCATTGATGCAAATTTGAGTCATGGGCAAGTGCATACATGGAGTGTCTGAAAGTAGGCGTTACTAAATAATTGGGAGGATCAACATAAGTGAGTATATGGAAACCTAACAGCTAATTGGCCAGATTGGTTGCCACTCCAGACCTTTTTGCGTGATGTTTTTTGTTTCCTTTTAACATTTTAGCTAAGCCTAACCATTTTCCCAACCTTAACCTCATTCTCATAACCTGCCTAGCTAAAATGTGACAAAGAAATAGCAAGCAGCCATTGTTCTGAGGGAAAAAGGAAACAATATTAGGAAGGTGTTCTTAATGTTTTGTCCACTAAGGTACATCTACAGCTACTGGATAACATGACTACACCAGGTAATAGCATAGCAGGACTCAGATTAACACATTGTGCAATTCAACAGACCGCATGGGTGCAGACCTTCGCCAACTCAAGAATTAAAACATCCCAACAACAATCATCAGTAATAGAAAGATATCATCTGTCCCAAATTGTACCCCAGTCCCTACATAGTGCACTACTTTTGACCAGAGCCCTATGGCCCTATGACTGCACTAAATAGGGAAACGGGTGCCATTTGGGACAAATACATAGAGCTCCGCCTGTCCTGTCTTCACTGGGGCCAGCCAGTCAAGTAAACAAAATAAATGTTATTTTTAAGGCAATTTCAGCAGAAATGTTGCAGTTGGGGAGGTTCAAGTCCCTAGTGAGACACCATGGTGGAATGACGAGTTATTGAGAAAGATGGGTTCATCTGTGGCTGTCAGAAGGGCAGAATTTATGAGTGTTGAAACAGAAATGTACAGGGTAAATGTTTGATGTCCTCCAATCAGGGGTGAGGGTGGGATGTGATTAATCTTTTTTGCTTTTCATTATTTATGTTTTGTGGTTTGGCTTCATGCTGTGAGCGGTATGTGTGCTGGTCCTGGTATTTATGGGTGTGCTTTCTTTCATGCTTGCCCACGAATCGGGCTTGGTTATTCCAGCCTTTGGAAAAATATTTTTGGGCCTGGGCCTTGTCAGCCCCTCGGGGCGAGCGCACCCTCCGACCAGAGCACCCTCTGTGGGAGTGGACATTTGTATTGTCGATTTAAAATAAAGATACACAAAAAAGGTTTGCTAAACTATGAGACAGACAGTCCAGAGATACAGCACTGGGGTTCCATTCAGATAGCTCTGTACTGTACATAGCTACCACGGATAAATCAAATTTTATTTGTCACATGCGCCGAATACAATTTTACCTTACTGTAAAATGCTTACTTACAAGCCCTTAACCAACAATGCATTTAAGAAAAAAATATGACTAAATAAACAAAAGTAAAAAATAAAAAAGAGCAACAATAAAATGAAAATAAAGAGGCTATAAACAGGGAGTACTGGTACCAAGTAAAAAAAAACAATAACATGTGACACCCACAATGGCGTAAAGAGGAGGGTCACAGTGTCTTGTCTTCCAGAAGTTAAGGAGTGATTCCATTTCCGGACAGATTCCAGGGAAAGTCAAAGTAACAGGGGGTTAGAGAAGAGCCTCAAGCCCTTTATGTCTGGTTAACATTCTCCCAGTCCCCCTGCTCTGTTCTGCGGTAGTACTGGGGCTGTCCTCCAGGGAAGATGCTGTCTGAACTGGGGTGCTCCAGGAGGAACTGGATGGTGGACTTGATGTGCTGGACAAAGTGTGGTGGCTCAGCCGTAGGGGACGTGGATAGGTACTGGTCGGGGAAGAAAACAGGAGGAGTAACATATCACAGTGTGTATACTGATAACATACTATGCAACATTCATTGTATCAGTGTTGACAGAAACAGGGACTATAACACATTAGACGTTGTCAAAAATGTTTTAAAGGGACATATGACTAAAGTTCTAGTGATTGTGGGATCAATATTAGTAATGTATTATTTTCTTACACCTTACCTTTAAGATGGTGTCATCATCTTGTGACAGCCAGAAGGAAATATCCAGATTCGGGGACCACTTACATGGGCCTATCTTCACAACTCCTTTGTTCGAGTCATATATATCAGCCATCTGTGGAGAAACAGTTACAATGTTATATGACTGTCTGATGAAGTGTAGTTAGCAACTCACGTATGGGTTCTATCCAGACACTCCACAAGCCATTCAATGTGTCATCTTTGATCATTCTTTATATCGATCCTTCACATAGTGTCAGAGGTGCAAGAGCATAGACAATATATCAGTAGACAGGAATTCTAGTTCTACTTGACGTCCCAATTAGAGCAGGACCCAGCTAAAAACGTGGACAAATTTGCCAATCTGATGCATAGTGGCTCTATGCCATCAGCCTATTTAAGGTTCTATATCTATGCGGAAGTCTCTACCTGGCCCCCAGTGAATGTCCGTGCTGATCGCAGCTCCTCCGCGGGTCCTTTGTAAGGGAACGAGGCGGGGAACACCTCCCCTGTTTTAATATTTATACCTGCAGACACACAGTCCATGCCATACTATAAACTGTGTGCTACACAAAGGTGAATTGATTTGCAGTGTAGATACAGTACCTATGCCATGCACACCCGGTCTGTGCGCTCCGTCCACTAAGACGTCATTCATCTCTGCAAGTGGAAAAAAGAGAAAGAGCCTCAAGATAGGTAGGGGCAGAGTCAGATATACAGAGAGTTGGGCCAATGAGGGTTTCTGTCTGAACGTTCCGAGAGCGCCACTTCCTCCTCCATAGCTGTTGCTAAGTGATAATTGACACTTCCGCGTTGTGCGGTTTATTTCAGATAGTTTTCAAAACCTATCAAGATGTCCACTGAAAGAAGATATGCAATTTGTTGACACCACAACACAGTACAGACTTGGATACACCTCAAATGCGAATCAATAAAAACATTAAATTCGCTCTCCTGCTTTGCATGTTTACAGGGGGTCATTTCATAGGGAATTGTCGGAGTCGCTCTCATATTGTTACATCACCAAAACGTCAAGAATAAAAGGCATTAACATGGCAGCCGTTCGATCATGGCCCCTGTGCTAACATGGCCCCTGTGCTAACATGGCAGCCAAACTCTCTACATATATAGCTCTGGGTTGTATAAAGAAAAACAGGCTGAGAGAGAGAATATAACAGAGTGGAAACATGTACCTGTGATGCAGCAGGTCTCTAGGTGAATATCCTCTTTCTGTCTCTGGAAGGCCGCTGCAAAACACCATAGAAGGGTTGTAGTTTCTCTATGCAGCCTGATAATGGTGTTGCTACTGTGGCAGTTGCATTCAAACAGGAGGGAAGAGAAGGAGATTCACGTACACAATAGGTTAAGGCTGAGTTTGTGGGACGTCTTTGACTCATCATCAAATCCTCCAACGAGGTGGAGCTCCAGCCTGAAGGAAAAGAAGCAAGTGGACAATTACGTGTGTGTGGGTGTGTAGGTGTGTGTGTGGGTGTGTGCGTGTTATCTCTTACCTGCCCTCCTTGGCAGGGTCCTTGCTCAGAGATGTGACAGCTTTGACGATGAGGGGAACCTCACTCCACGTGCTGGAGCCATCACAGTGAGCAAGGCAAGCAGCTCCACTTCCTACAGGATGGTACAAATGCAGACATTAAGAAGCTCATATCTTGATGCTATCATAGTATCTACAAACACACATTACATATAGAACTGCAGTACCTGTGTGTCGCAACAGAACTAGGTGGCAGGTGGTTGCATCATCAGAACCAAGGACAGCGACAGAGTCTGGGGAAACAGAGGGACACAGTTCGTCATGGTCGTGGAAACTGTGCAGCGGATTTTTAGCGAGAGGTAGCCGTTGGACGCAACAATATACTATGTTAAGCTAGGCTGGCCGATTGATTTAACTATAGGTTTATACTCACTGTCCGCTGGTGTTGTGGCTGCAAACTCTCGTTGCTGTATGTATAGGAGGCACTTCGGGTCGACATCTACAACCGGCTTGGACCGAAATACTCGGGCATTTTCCTATGGTATAACATAAAAATGTTATAGCATAAAGAGCAAGTGATATGTTACTTAATGGTGATTATTTCCAACAATGACAACTTACTTACGACATGACAGCTGCTAGTTTGCTTGGCTAACTAGTCAACTCAACGGTCAATAAATGTTCAATAAAATAAATACAAATAGTTTGCTTGGCTACTCCAGTCAACTCACCTGCAAATGCGGATATCTGGCGAACAAATCGACTGTCGAACCTGGTCGTTCGATTCTTCTATTTTGTATTAGCAAAGGCATTTCTTTCTACAATATAAATCTACCTAATATAATGTCATATTTATCTTCATGAAACATTAAAACTAGACCTATTACACAAGACAGATGGTTAGCTAGCTTGCACTTCCTGGATCCATTTTCTTCTTCTTTTGTAGGCACTCTCCTCAAGAACGTCACTCACTGTCACAAGATGTATTACTGCCACCAACTGTACACAAGTATTATTAGGGCATGAACGCTATAAAATGTAAATGTAGGCTACGCCGAATTCTCCATTTGCCCTACGCTCCTTTGACACGAAACGTGCATGTTGTTTATGTGGGGTTACGACCCAAAACCTTACGTCCAGAGGGAGGGAGTGACTGGGGGAGTTGACGTGACGTGATGTGAAGCAGCAGCAACTGCAAAACAAAATTCTGTTTTGGCTTGTTCAGTAACTTCAGGGCTCGTCTTACCTTTTAAGTTGTGTTTGTAAATAAGTGTTTAACTTTATTGCATTTTCCTTATAACATAATCTATTGTAACGGAATTGTAGGATCGAGACTGCACAACACCGTGCAACTCTGAAATATTTCTACAAGCAATTATTTATTGACGACATGAGGGGGAGTTCGTCGTACGGAGACCGAGATAGAGACCGTGGACGAGACAGAGGGTGAGCAGATATTTTTCTGCAGCATGTGAAATATAGTTATAGCCACGTAGGAATATCTGTCAAAAGTTTGCTTTTTATATGATACGGGGATATATTGGAAAGCTGTTTGACGTTCGTTGAAACACAACTATCTTGCTGAATGTCTACGTGCACGGGCGTGTCTCAGACATGTTGCACGCGCTCTGTTCGTGTACGATAAATAACTCTACTTGCTTGCAACATAGTTATAGGCGGTGGCCCGCCCCGCCCCACCCAGGGAAAATTGCACTAACTCAAAATAGATTAAAAGAGCCAGGAACCTATTTAGTGACTGTTGCAGTGTTACTCATCATGGATCGTTCATCCCCTTTTTCATTACTCCTCTCGCTGCATGTTCCATAGGCCTCGGTTTGGGTCCAGTAGCTGGGGCGGCCCTCCCCCTATGAAGAAGTTTGGGAACCCTGGAGAACGCCTTCGCAAGAAGAAGTGGGATCTGGACGAGCTGCCCAAGTTTGAGAAGAACTTCTACAACGAGCACCCAGAGCTCCAGCGCATGACTCAGGTACACACACACACAAACGCAATATATACACATGCTCTTCGAAGGATGCTATCCATAGTGTGTCTATTGAGCCTGTTGATTCTCTGTTGTCTGTGTCTGCAGTATGACATAGATGAGTTCCGCAGGAGGAAGGAGATCACAGTCAGCGGTACTGGCTGCCCCAGGGCCATGACCAGCTTCCACCATGCACAGTTTCCCCGTAAGTAGACAACAGTAGATACCAGTTGACACTTGTTGAACCCATATTATAGCCTGTCCCTTCATTTTCAGCAGTCATGACGGTAAAGAGATGAGAATAGGAAGTTGAACCCATTTTAAAGAGTTCTTGGAACACAGCCCAAGCTTACAAAACACTAACCCCATAGGCTATTGGGAAGGGGAGGGGGGCTCATGGGTCACATTATTGGGTTTAAAAAAAACAACACTCCAGGCCACTCTTGAATGTCAAACTAAATACATAGTATGTTGAAATTATAATGGCCTGCAAATTGATTTTGACAAATCGGTCAAAAATTAATCTGTGCTGCCCTCGGTTGAATTTCAAAAGCCAAAAGGTTTGCCCACCCCTGGCTATAGCTAACTATTCCTTTAATTGTTTCTCTTTGCTGACAGAGTATGTAATGGATGTGCTACTGAGTCAGGACTTCAAGGAGCCCACATCCATCCAATCACAGGGCTTCCCTCTGGCCCTGAGTGGCAGGGACATGGTGGGCATCGCTCAGACTGGCTCCGGCAAGACCCTGGCAGTAAGGACGCCATGATAATCCAACAACACGCACAGTACCAACAGCTGCAACATCTGTCTTTCTTTCTGTCACACACACACACACACACACACACACACACACACACACACACACACACACACACACACACACACACACACACACACACACACACACACACACACACACACACACACACACACACACACACACACACACACACACCAACAGCTGCAGTATAGAAACACATAAACATTTGACAGCTGCAACACACAAAGACATATTGACACATGAGGACCAACCTCCCTGGACTGTCCGATTGGGACATATACCTCATGACCTCATTGTACTATTTGGCGCCTTTTCTTGCAGTATCTGCTTCCTGCCATTGTGCACATCAACCATCAGCCCTATCTAGAGAGGGGAGACGGACCTATTGTGAGTACACAACTGGAAACTGCACACTGTTACTTATTCATATATTTCAGGTCTGAGACTGGATTATTTTGACCCTTTTCTATAGTGTACTTAGCTCTGTTGTGCTGAGACCTACCTATGGTATGATGTAGCTGTATGTCATGTGTTATTAAAGGTTATACACTACCGTTCAAAAGTTTGGGGTCACTTAGAAATATCCTTGTTTTTGAAAGAAAATCACATTTTTAAAAATAATATCAAATTGATCAGAAATCAATCATATGTCAATCAAATTGATTTATAAAGCCCTTTTTACATCAGCCGATGTCACAAAGTGCTGTACAGAAACCCAGCCAAAAACCCCAAACAGCAAGTAATGTAGATGTAGAAGCACGGTGGCTAGGGAAAATTCCCTAGAAAGGCCAGAACCTAGGAAGAAACCTAGAGCGGAACCAGGCTCTGAGGGGTGGCCAGTCCTCTTCTGGCTGTGCCGGGTGGATTTCATAACAGAAATACAGTGTAGACATTGTTAATGTTGTAAATGACTATTGTAGCTGGATATGGGTGATTTATTTTTTTCAATGGAATATCTACATCTGCGTACAGAGGCCCATTATCAGCAACCATCACTTCTGTGTTCCAATACTACGTTGTGTTTTTAATTTTAAAAGGCTAATTGATCATTAGAAAACATTTTTGCAATTATGTTAGCATAGCTGAAAACTGTTGGTCTTCGCATGGAATAGCCTCCATTTCTCAGAACAAGAATAGACTGACGAGTTTCAGAAGAAAGGTCTTTGTTTCTGGCCATTTTGAGCCTGTAATCAAACCCACAAATGCTTATACTCCAGATACTCAACTAGTCTAAAAAATGCCAGTTTTATTGCTTCTTTAATCAGACTAACAGATTTCAGCTATGCTAACATAATTGCAAAAGGGTTTTCTAATGATCAATTAGCCTTTTTAAATGATGAACTTGTATCAGCTAACATATCGTGCCATTGGAACACAGGAGTGATGGTTGCTGATAATGGGCCTATGCAGATATTTAATAAATAATCTGTTGTTTCCAGCTATCAAATCAAATCAAATCAAATTTATTTATATAGCCCTTCGTACATCAGCTGATATCTCAAAGTGCTGTACAGAAACCCAGCCTAAAACCCCAAACAGCAAACAATGCAGGTGTAAAAGCACGGTGGCTAGGAAAAACTCCCTAGAAAGGCCAAAACCTAGGAAGAAACCTAGAGAGGAACCGGGCTATGTGGGGTGGCCAGTCCTCTTCTGGCTGTGCCGGGTAGAGATTATAACAGAACATGACCAAGATGTTCAAATGTTCATAAATGACCAGCATGGTCAAATAATAATAAGGCAGAACAGTTGAAACTGGAGCAGCAGCACAGTCAGATGGACTGGGGACAGCAAGGAGCCATCATGTCAGGTAGTCCTGGGGCACGGTCCTAGGGCTCAGGTCCTCCGAGAGAGAGAAAGAAAGAGAGAATTAGAGAGAGCATATGTGGGGTGGCCAGTCCTCTTCTGGCTGTGCCAGGTGGAGATTATAACAGAACGTGGCCAAGATGTTCAAATGTTCATAAATGACCAGCATGGTTGAATAATAGTAAGGCAGAACAGTTGAAACTGGAGCAGGAGCATGGCCAGGTGGACTGGGGACAGCAAGGAGTCCTCATGTCAGGTAGTCCTGGGACATGGTCCTAGGGCCCAGGCCAGTTGAAACTGGAGCAGCAGCATGGCCAGGTGGACTGGGGACAGCAAGGAGTCATCATGTCAGGTAGTCCTGGGGCATGGTTCTAGGGCTCAGGTCCTCCGAGAGAGAGAAAGAAAGAGAGAAGGAGAGAATTAGAGAACGCACACTTAGATTTACACAGGACACCGAATAGGACAGGAGAAGTACTCCAGATAAACAAACTGACCCTAGCCCCCGACACATAAACTACTGCAGCATAAATACTGGAGGCTGAGACAGGAGGGGTCAGGAGACACTGTGGCCCCATCCGAGGACACCCCGGACAGGGCCAAACAGGAAGGATATAACCCCACCCACTTTGCCAAAGCACAGCCCCCACACCACTAGAGGGAAATCTTCAACCACCAACTTACCATCCTGAGACAAGGCCGAGTATAGCCCACAAAGATCTCCGACACGGTACAACCCAAGGGGTGGGGGACCCAGACAGGCCGACCACAACAGTGAATCAACCCACCCAGGTGACGCATCCCCCCAGGGACGGCACGAGAGAGCCCCAGCAAGCCAGTGACTCAGCCCCGTAACAGGGTTAGAGGCAGAGAATCCCAGTGGAAAAAGGGGAACCGGCCAGGCAGAGACAGCAAGGGCGGTTCGTTGCTCCAGAGCCTTTCCGTTCACCTTCCCACTCCTGGGCCAGACTACACTCAATCATATGACCCACTGAAGAGATGAGTCTTCAGTAAAGACTTAAAGGTTGAGACCGAGTTTGCGTCTCTGACATGGGTAGGCAGACCGTTCCATAAAAATGGAGCTCTATAGGAGAAAGCCCTGCCTCCAGCTGTTTGCTTAGAAATTCTAGGGACAATTAGGAGGCCTGCGTCTTGTGACCGTAGCGTACGTATAGGTATGTACGGCAGGACCAAATCAGAGAGGTAGGTAGGAGCAAGCCCATGTAATGCTTTGTAGGTTAGCAGTAAAACCTTGAAATCAGCCCTTGCTTTGACAGGAAGCCAGTGTAGAGAGGCTAGCACTGGAGTAATATGATCAAATTTTTTGGTTCTAGTCAGGATTCTAGCAGCCGTATTTAGCACTAACTGAAGTTTATTTAGTGCTTTATCCGGGTAGCCGGAAAATAGAGCATTGCAGTAGTCTAACCTAGAAGTGACAAAAGCATGGATTAATTTTTCTGCATCATTTTTGGACAGAAAGTTTCTGATTTTTGCAATGTTACGTAGATGGAAAAAAGCTGTCCTCGAAATGGTCTTGATATGTTCTTCAAAAGAGAGATCAGGGTCCAGAGTAACGCCGAGGTCCTTCACAGTTTTATTTGAGACGACTGTACAACCATTAAGATTAATTGTCAGATTCAACAGAAGATCTCTTTGTTTCTTGGGACCTAGAACAAGCATCTCTGTTTTGTCCGAGTTTAATAGTAGAAAGTTTGCAGCCATCCACTTCCTTATGTCTGAAACACATGCTTCTAGCGAGGGCAATTTTGGTGCTTCACCATGTTTCATTGAAATGTACAGCTGTGTGTCATCCGCATAGCAGTGAAAGTTTACATTATGTTTTCGAATAACATCCCCAAGAGGTAAAATATATAGTGAAAACAATAGTGGTCCTAAAACAGAACCTTGAGGAACACCGAAATGTACAGTTGATTTGTCAGAGGACAAACCATTCACAGAGACAAACTGATATCTTTCCGACAGATAAGACCTAAACCAGGCCAGAACATGTCCGTGTAGACCAATTTGGGTTTCCAATCTCTCCAAAAGAATGTGGTGATCGATGGTATCAAAAGCAGCACTAAGGTCTAGGAGCACGAGGACAGATGCAGAGCCTCGGTCCGATGCCATCAAAATGTCATTTACCACCTTCACAAGCTATGATAGTCATTTACAACATTAACAATGCCTACACTGTATTTCTGATCAATTTTATGTTATTTTAATGGACAAAAAATGTGCATTTCTTTCAAAAACAAGGACATTTCTAAGTGACCCCAAACTTTTAAACGGTTAGGAAATGTATTGATATCTCTCTCCTCAGTGCCTGGTCCTGGCCCCGACCAGAGAGTTGGCCCAGCAGGTGCAGCAGGTGGCTCATGAATATGGAAAGACCTCCCGCATCAAGAGTACCTGTGTCTATGGAGGAGCACCCAAGGGACCGCAGATACGTGACCTGGAGAGAGGTGAGGAGCTACGGGTTGAATTAAATGCTGTTACAAGTTACTTACTTACTTACTTATATTGTTTGTGCCTTCTACAGACAAGACCTCTCCACTTCTGATGATCTAAAACCTGATTGGCTCCCTGGCCCCAGCTTAGCTTAATTTTCTGCACTTCCCCTTCAGTTACTAGTATTAAGATTGAAAAAGTTACAAGTATTGGAAGTAATCTCACAATTGGTCTCTTCTGCATCTATTTTGAAACTGTGACACTTTGCATCCTATGTCCATATAGGTACAGAGATCTGCATCGCCACCCCGGGGCGTCTCATAGACTTCCTGGAGGCAGGGAAGACCAACCTGCGGCGCTGCACCTACCTGGTGCTGGACGAGGCTGACCGCATGCTGGACATGGGCTTCGAACCACAGATACGCAAGATCGTGGACCAGATCCGGGTAAACCAGGCACATGCTATTCTTAGCAAGCCGCACACACATCTCCTGGAATTAGGCAACTATTATGACTGTGTAATACATAGCCATTCATGGATTGTTGGGTAGGTAGATGGATACTACAGAGGGTGGTAGGACAGACAGAGATGATCTATCTATCTTAATGACAGTTGATATAATATCAATCCATCGCAAATAACTAAATACTCATGTTATAGAATCGAGTAATAGTGTCGTGTCCTCTGAGGAGGAATATCCCCATTACCGTTCTCTCCCTGTGCTCCAGCCGGACCGCCAGACTCTGATGTGGAGTGCCACCTGGCCCAAGGACGTGCGTCAGCTGGCAGAGGACTTCCTGCGGGATTATGTCCAGATCAACGTAGGAGCTCTGGAGCTCAGCGCCAACCACAACATCCTGCAGATAGTGGACGTCTGCATGGAGAACGAGAAGGACAACAAGTTAGTGAGGCCCTCCGCCAATGGACAAGATCCATCTCTAGTTTTGCATTCTGTTCATGTCTCCTTTCCTCAATCATCGCTGATCTGGAAGGGATGAAACCAATGTTGTTAAACGTATTCAGTATTCTTGGTTATGAAGGACAGGAACAGAGTGCAGGATGCTATCTTTTTGTAACGGTGAGAGAATATTAGTCTTGGGATTGTAGTGACTGAGGGATGTTTTCCTAATATCTTTCCTCTGTCTTTTTGTTGATGTCAGGCTGCTCCAGCTGATGGAAGAGATCATGGCTGAGAAGGAGAACAAGACCATCATCTTTGTGGAGACAAAGAAGCGCTGCGACGAGCTCACCCGCAGGATGAGAAGAGATGGGTGAGACGGAGAGAGACTGCGGGAAAGCACAGACTTGCAGAAATGGATTTTAAGTCCTCTTTCAAAGCTATGATACTGACTATGCAAAACAAGAGCCAGTTGTGGTTTCATATGGAGTGTGTGTTGGGCTTCTTAGTCAGATAAGAGTGTAGAGAAATTGTCTAACTGTTCTTACAACTGCCTGCCTCATCACGTCCTGTTCTGCTGTCTCAGCTGTCCCATGGCAACATTGCTGTGGTGTGTTTTCTAGGTGGCCAGCCATGTGTATCCATGGGGACAAGAGCCAGCCAGAGAGAGACTGGGTTCTGACAGGTAGGTCACATTTCAACGGCCATGCTTTAGTCTGGTTTTGGTGAAATGTGTTTCAGTATGGGGTGTTCTTCCGGTTTTTTGTTTCCTTTTTGAGTCTTCTACCTAACGCCTTTGATTTTGTCTGAACTTTCAGAATTCCGTAGCGGCAAAGCGCCTATCCTCATCGCCACTGACGTGGCGTCTCGCGGTCTGGGTATGTCTTCTCAACATGGAATACACACACTCACGTGTTCACACTTACACTCCTACAGAGCACAACATACAGATTCAAAACGTATACACACTCTCCAACACACACAAACAAAAACAGAGAAAAACACACAATTAATGAATGTGATTTTTGTTGTTGCATAATTTCACATCCCGTTTTCCAGGTTTAAGATTTGCAACGACGAAATCATACATTTGTCTGCAAACATGTAATAGCGGTGTTATTGAACCTGTAAACAACAACGAAAAATCGGTCAGCACTCTTTCTACAGCATGACTTCTGTAGAAGTAGAAGCACCAGTAGCCTGACAATCCCCCAGGCCTTCAACTCCACAATGTTTTACACTCTGTTTCTTATTACTGCAGTCCAAAACGTCCTTCGACCGGGGCACTCTGGCACTCTGCCTAAATGGGGGTGGGGGGGGGGGGGGGGCAGGGCAGATGTCCCCGTGCTCGCCCCAATACCCTCCTCCCATGTCTCCTATATGATGTAACCCAAAACACGAAGGAAAACATCCCAAATATTCAGTATTATATGTTTGATTATTCCTTTATGTTTACTTCATTCATAGGACTGTAGTTATACTGTATTTTCTTCTACAGGTATTTTCTAGGTAGGTTGTGTTTTAGGGGCATCTAAGTGAAATCGACAGTCAGTTCTCCCCATGCCCACCCTGAAACTTGCACAGAAGTGCCCTATTCCACCTCCCTAACTAAATAGGTTAAACCTGGAACCTGAGAAGGGAAGTAGACGTGTTGGTTTTGCCAAGCTACCTATGACTGTGTCTTTGTTCTCTTTCTCTCCCCCTCAGGGTTGTGCAGCACAAGGCAGCTCCAGCACATGCTGGTGTCAGACAGTACTGGGGCTGCCCTCAGTCACGTTAGCAGCTAGCCAGGGGCTTGTCTAGTTATCAGAAGGATTCACGCCCCCCCCATTCTCCTCCTTCTCTGGTTCCTAAACACCCCAAATAGACCCCCACAATAAACTGAGGGTATATGATTATCTGGTTCCTAAACACCCCCATAGACCCCCATCATAGACTGAGGGTATGTGATTCCAGCGAGCTCTCCTTGGGATCAACCTGAGGTGCCTGTCTGTCCCTCCGCCTGTCCGTCCAAAAGGCAGACAGACAGGGAGAGTTAGGAGCTCGGCTGGATCGGGTCCTGATCGATTTGCGGAGGTCCTGCAACTCGGCGAGAGGGCAACAGAACCGGCCGTTGGGGTGGGGGGGGTTAGCGGTTCTGCTCCTGTCCGACGTTGCTGGTGTATGCGAAGGGTGAGGGGGAAACGGGGGCTAGTTTGGGCCCCCTCCTCTCTCCCTCTCCCCCAGCGCCTCCAAGCGAACCAGGGCTGATCAGGACAGGACAGGGGGTGACTGACTACCCTTGTAAAACAACTCTAAAGGGGTAAGTACCTCAACACCCCCTTTCCTACTACACCTTCCACGACCTCCCCAGTCGCATCAACTCATTCAGGTAGTTTCATCGATCCATATTGAAGTCAGTCACAGAAAGTTATTTGTTGAAGGAATTGTGTTGAACTCTATCCTCCAACATGTACTCCATCACATTTTGTCTTGGTGGAAACATATTAAGGTTTGGCAGGTTCTGTGAGTAGTAAAATGGCCTCCCTCTGTTACCATGGAAAACAGAGGGAAAAGGTCCAAGGAGATGTTTTGTTTTCGGACCAACCCAGCAGTGTTGTCAGAGCTTCTGTAATGAGAAACAGACTTTTTTTCCCTTCTACTGTCATTTCAACATCCGAATATAAAAGAAACATTGGAAATACTTTTTACTCTTCTGGTCTGGTCGTGTTGACAGTGTACTGTCACTCAATTCCCCATATTCTTCTCATACCATTTCTCAGCAGAGACCATGGTAGAACTAAATGTTTGAATGGTTATACTATTATGTAAGATTGCGTAAAGTGTGCATTGGTGAAGGTCCAGACAGAGAATGTCACATCATCATCTCTACTGAAGCCTTCCAAATGCTGAGTGGTTCTCTCTTGTCACATTCTGATTGGGGTTTACCACTAAACCTCTAGGCCTCCAGTCAAGATATTTTGACCCGAAACGGAATAACTTTCAAAGGTTTTACTTCAAGAATTAACACTTTTATTCTACTTCAATTTGGGTACATGTATATTTATTTTTCTGTTATTATTGGACAGGTAAGTGGTAATCAATATTTATACAATATTAATTAGAAATGTATTTCTAAATAATCATCCACTTTTCTCTCATAGCTTTGGCGTTGTTTGAATACCATCTGTCTTCTTTCTCACTGTACAAAAATCTCTCAAACCCTCCTCATCTCACCCTCCTCACCCTCCAAACACTCCTCTCATCTCACCCTCCTAACCCTCCTCTCCCTCTTCTCTCATCTCTCCCTCCTCACCCATCACCATCCTCTCCCTCCTCACCTCACCCTCCTAACCCTCCTCTCTCATCTCTCCCTCCTCACCCATCACCTTCCTCTCCCACCTCTCAAAACCACTTTCCCACAAAGACGTGGAGGATATCAAGTTTGTCATCAACTATGACTACCCCAACTCATCTGAGGACTACGTGCACAGGATCGGCCGTACAGCCCGCAGCACCAACAAGGGCACGGCCTACACCTTCTTCACCCCGGGTAACCTGCGCCAGGCCAGGGACCTGGTCCGAGTCCTGGAGGAGGCCCGGCAGGCCATCAATCCCAAACTGCTGCAGCTGGTTAACTCTGGACATGGGGGAGGAGGTGGTGAGACTGGCTTGATTCACACTATAGGATCAACCCGAACCAGGCTATGCTGGCTCAATTGAGGAATGGGTGTTATTCTATTCTATCACCTTTACCATCTCACATCCAAACATAAAATACACATTCTGTGTAACCAGTGATGTTTGACATTCTTAAACTAAAATATTTCATCTTATATTATGACATTCTAATCCTCCTATGTGAATGTTCTTCTCCAGGTGGCAGGATGCGTTACCGTGGCGGCGGCTCCAGCGCCAACAACCCCAACATGATGTTCCAGGACGTGTGTGAGCGTCGCTTGTGCTCCGTCGGCGGGGGCAACAAGCCAGACAGCCGCGGTAGCAGTTTTAGCCGGGACGGGCGCAGTGGCGGGGGTCGGGACGGAGACACTAGGTCCTCGTCCTCTTCCTCTAACAGGGACCGAAGCAGGGTCAGCCGGGGGAGTTACGGCTCCGGGGGGGCCGACCAATACCAGAGCTATGGTGGTGGTGGTGGTACCCAGTACAGCTCCAGGGCTGGGGGAGCAGCTAATGGGGCCCCTAGGGGTAGTAGTGGTGGGGGCCAGAATCAGTCCAGTCAGCCCCAGGGTGTGTTCGGTCCAGCTCCTCCACCTCCAGTAGGGCCCAAGCCCCTCATGGCCCAGCTGATGGCCCCGCCACAGCCCCCTCTCATGAGCTTCATAGGGCAGCCTCCGTACCCCTTTTCTCCTCACCCGCCCCCACCTCCTACACCCCCACCCAGGAAGTAGAATTACGATACAGTCATGGTGCTTGGAATCCAAATCACCATGGTCTTCAAACCCTAGAGTTTATCAGTGTGTAACTGTAACGTTACTCCTCTGAAAGGGTGTTTAGAGTTGCCGTCCTGCCCTTACCTACCATGGTAAGAAAGCATGAGGTAAGGACTAACATATAGCTACATGTTTTTGTACTTGTTTGTTTCGCGATGATTTTAACTACATCTGAAAATATATAGGACTTTTCGCTTTTCATGTGTTCAAGAGTAGTCCGTGTGTGGCCAGAAAATATTCTGTGAATCTGAAGCTGTGACTCTTTGGTATTAATTGGCACGACAGGAGTTGATATTTCCATTTCCGATTTACTCTAAATGGTGAGGTTCTAGTCCATTAGTGAGTAACAAATGCTAAAATGTGATATTTCTTTGTTGCCATGTAGAACTCCAGTGATTTTGTCAGTCAGCTATGCTTTCTACTTTTTTGGGGAAGTGAATGTTGCATTATATCGTTCTCTATTATTCTATAACTTTTTCTATAAACTGTTTACAAGCTGTATTGCTATACCATTTCCTTCATATTAACACTATATCAGGAGAATTTGGGAATGATAATCCCATCAGTCAGCACATTGAGTGTTGCTTTGTGAATGTTTAATCAACATTTTATTGGAAAGAGGTAATTCATACTTATGTTCTTTTTCTACATTGCTTTATTTCACAGGATTTCAATAAAGTTTCTGTAACCAAAATCCTTGTAATTGTTGTACGGAGTACAGGATAGGTAAGCATGTGTGAACATTCATTGACAACCACCAATAGACAAGTCAGTTTAAACCCCCGAGAAAAAGAATAACTTTATTTCCCTTAAATATATATTTGCACTACATTCTCACCATTCCCCCGTCAATATTTATTTGCTCTCTTTAATTATACTTTTTTTGGCAAATGTACATAATTGCAGAACCATTATTATTTACAAAGTCAGAGCAGGGAGCCTGAGTCCCAGATCTGTTTGGGCTGTTTTACCAGCTCCTACAGTCATTGAATTCACAAGACAGCACAAACAGACAGCACAAACAGATCTGGGACGCAGGCTAGGGAATAAAGGCAGGGAGGTGGAATGTGGAGGGGAGCAGCAGAATGACGTGAGATGCAGCTGCTGCATGGTTGGGCCACTATATCTGCAATAGACAGGTGGGGCTGCTGGCTTTACTTCTAGCCAAGCACTAACATGGTACCTGATCAACTAATCTTAGTCTTCTATAAATCATTTTATTGGTTGAATCGGGTGTGGTACTACTTGACTGGAGCAGATATGATTGGTCGCCCCTAGATTGAACGGACGCATCATCAATGAGCATTAGGGACAATGAGTTTCACATCTCACACCAAGGGAAGCATAGCCAAATTTCGTAAGAAAATCAGTAGTCCAACTCCGAAACGGGGAAAAAAATTGACAACCAAATTAGCATTCGTATGTACATGGAAGGTAAACAATTAATAAATACCCAGATACATAAAGAACAAACTCTCAGCTTTAGGCACATACGGCAGATTTAAATGGTGTCAGCACTGACAACTCAGTACTGAACTAACACCTCTCCCTTTGGGTCAACGTCAACAGCTGAAGGTGGAACAGAGGACAGCAAATGAGGGAATCATATTCATGTGCAAAACCAAACTAACAGGAAGTGCATGCACAGTGTAGTGGAATGAATTCACTTAAAACGGGGGGGGGGGGGCAACAAACTGCTGTTTAGATCAAAACAAAATGAAAACATAAAACAATAATGTGATTTCAATAGAATGAATAATAGCGTCATAGATTGGATATTCCTTCACAGAAGATTGGACAGGATATACATTTGTTACAGCTTCAGACACCTACTGCCCAACTTATATAACAGTCACAGACCCAACTGGTCTCACACCGTACAAATAATAGAAAATAATACAATACTTTGGGACTACACTATTTGAGTGTCATATTTTGTGCAGAATAATGCTATCAGGCGTAGTAGCCTGAGAGAAACAGTTCCACACACATTCAGTTTAAAAGGCTTCAACTTCTCACAGCAATGATTTGTTTTGGACAGGGCTGATTGTAGTACAGTCAATGGAATGAAGAAAAACACAAAATGGAGTATGAAAGATGACAACATGGGGTGGTGGATCATGGATGGGACACATGGATGGCATAAGAGAGAAACTGCCCACAAATAACTTTATCTAGGATCCACTTTCCCTGCCGATATTCAATCCATAACAACTGGGAAGACATAAGGGCTCGGACACACCAATAGCGTTTACCTGCCGAGTGTACTTAGCACCTCTGAACAGAGAACCGGAGGTCATTTGAAAACTGAGTGCAAACCGAATTTACATGTAGAATTACGTGAAAAAGTCGGTAGTCAGATGTCAACAGCACACATTTGGTGTGACCCTTAAGGGAGAAACCGATCCCAAATAACAGGTCTAAGACCAGATTTCCCGTAACCATCACAATGTAAAAACGCCATCTTTCCCTGGACCAGTGCTTGGGGGGGACCTTCGACATACACCTAAGGGAAGCAGCGGATCAGGTGACAGGAAGTTGATCGGTCCCACTAAAGGTTCCCCCAGGTATCTGGAGGGGGGAACTGTTCTATATCGCCGGATTCGTCATGTGATTCTTCTCCCAGGTCATATGTGAGCTTGTATCGCAACCGGACCATCTCCTGAAAGAAAGAACAGAACCATGTTAGGCTACAACAGGAAAGGGGACAAATCAACATGCTTTCTGCTTGCACATGTTTTAAGTTCTGTTTTGTTGACACGGTGACAGTTTGTCACCTCAGGGCTTTTCACAGCTACAAATGAGATGCTGACTGGGCCGTTTTTTTTAATGAGCATAGGTTAAACACCTTGGAAAGAAGGCGGGAGGAGTCTGTGTGTTTGTGTGTGTAGTACCTTGTGAGGATTGGCCAGCAGTAGGACCTGTGTGATGGCGGCTGGGGGTAAGATGGGGTTGAAGGCTGGAAGCTCAGTTCCTGAAGGAGGCTGTAGCTTCACCTTCATCACCTAGAAACAGACAGGAGGAAACACATTACACTCAAACTACAGTCACAACTCAGCGCACATAGGTTACCGCAGAACACAACCATCTAATCAGACAGAGTGGAAATTAGGGACAAACAATTGATAGAGGTAGAAGATGGATCACCAAGGCAAATTAGAGAGGGGGGGGGGTTAGTGAGAGATGACAGAGAAGAGACAGGACCAACCTTGGGTACTGCAGACTGGAAACGGATGTTGGTGACTGGTATGGGGGCGGAGGACAACATGGAAATGATCACTACCAGCACGTCAGGCCGAGAGGGAGGAGAGTCACGGGCAAAGTGGAACAGCACCCGCAAACTGTGCTTGTCAAATACAGTCACTGGTAACAGGCTGCCTAGAGGACAGACAGAGGCTTAGGGTTAGTTCATACCCAGCCATCACCATGTCTGGAGACATGTTGCAACACAGGTAATGGCTGGGTGGGTATGTTATAGTTATTATTTGGAGTCTGGTTTGGTATTTTTCTTGCTAACGTTCAAAACAACCATACAGTAATACAGATTGATCAGACAATTGGCTTACTGGGCTTGATGGATTCCAGGGGCACAGTCACGTTAGCTAAGGAGATGTCGTTCTGGGGGGCTGGGGTAGGAGGCCCGAGGCTGGGCAGGGAGTCTAGGAGAGACCCAGGCTGCTCAGAGGGGAAGGCCAGGACAGGGCTGGGGATGGAGGTGCTAGTAGTGTTGGTACTGGACTTGGTCTGGAGGTCTCGCAGGGTGGGTCTGGACTGGGGCTGCAGTTTATCCCTGTGAGGGGGAGAGAGAGCAAGGGGTCAGTTTTTTAAGAGAAAACAGAGTGTTTACGTTACAGATTAGCAGCTGCCTCTCTGGCTTGCAGTGTTTACCAATTGACGTGCTGCGTCCCCGGGGGTAGGGACTGATGCAGCAGGGTCTTGCCCAGCAGGTCTAACTCATCCAGGGCTTTAGGGGAAGCAGCGGGGGCCCCCCCTGATGGAGCCTGGGGGATAGGGGTCACGGCCGGTAGCAACACTGTTGCAGTAGGCACCGCTGGGACGACTGGCTCTACACTGTCAGAACACTGCGCAGAAAAACACTGTGTTAGGGACATTTTGTGTGTGTGCGCATGAGTCAACTCTCTGACAACTCTCTCACCTGAAAGGAGTTCCAGTCTCCCGACTGAGGAGTGTGGGTAGAGTTGGGCGTTACGTCATTGAGTCCTGAGTGAAAACAACAATAGAAAGAGGCTGTCGACACGAACCGAGAGAGAACACGATGCATAACCACAGTTGGGCGAGTCATGGCAAGTTGGAAAATAATTGGGCAATTTAATAAGAGTAAACAAGCTAGCGAAACGACATTCAGAACTGCTGCTTACCTAGTGACATGAGCTCATCATCTAGCAGGCTGATACCCAGTTCTTGTGACGGGGTCTGTAGTGAGGGGGTGTCTGGGTAGGAGGGAAGTCCAGTGGGTGAGGTGTCTAACCCTGTCAGGTCTAGGAGGGCTGTGCTACTTCCTGTGGAGAGATCAAACGTCAGTCTTTGTGATCAAATGTTTTGAAACTACTGAACGAAACACATTGAACACATCTGTGAAAATGAACAGGGAAACAACCTGGTTGATTATGCTGGATGTCCTGAGATTCAGACTGTGCATGTGTGAACATGATGGGAGTGTGTAGAACAGTGCGTCTGCCCCTCTGAGACGCCAGCAAGTTCAGGTCGTGACCCTCTCTCTCACCTGGTGACCCTCTCTCTCACCTGGTAGTGTGGGCATGGCTGTGCTGTCTCCGTTCACCTCTTCTCCCTTCACCAGCTGTCTGTACAGGTTGATGACCTGAGTCAGGCTGTCGTTGGCCTGCAGGATGTCAGCTGGAGTAACAGAGACGTACACAGAGGTGAGCTGTGCAATGCGTCGATACAGAACACTACATAACCATATAGTACTGTCTAACAACTGTACAGAGGATGCATCACTCTTCAGCTATTTTGAATCATACCTCTTGTATTGATCACACTATATGTATAGAACAAAGGCCCGCACACTGTTAAGGCTCCCAATTCACTGCTTTATTGACAACGTTTCGATCCTAAACAGATCTTCGTCAGGTCCTGACAGTGTATGGGCCTTCTTGTTCTATACCAGTATTCTTTATTAGCCCAGCACCTATGTTTTTAAGAATGTGCGTATGACCAAACTTTTCTATCACACTATATGGAAACATAAGATTCTCACCCAAGGCCTCATCGTTGTCCTCTGTGTCGCTAGCCAATCGGAACAAAGTAGGCCTCATCTTTTCACAGCTCTGGTATAGGTCCTGCAAACACAAACACATTTAGAAATAGCCCATTGCACGCACGCACGCACGCACACACACACACACACACACACACACACACACACACACACACACACACACACACACACACACACACACACACACACACACACACACACACACACACACACACACACACACACACACACACACCTAGTGGTGTTTCCCTGTGCTAACCTTGATGAGTTCCTGATTGCTCTGGGAGCTGCTCTCCTTGCTATAGTCTCCCAGTAGCTGGGTCAGCAGGCCCACACTCTCCTTCACCTCCTGGATGGCGTTCACACGCTTAGACACCTTCTCCATTCGCTTCTGGTCCTGGAGGACCATAACAGAACACACACACACACTCAGAACACTGCAATAAAATAAAAACATTATCCCATAAAAGAAAAGCTGGAGCGCTCTGAAGTCTGCATAGGTTATTTTATTGCAGGCATATACAGTACAATTATGAGAGCAGTTGTAGGGATAGTAGATCACAATCGTGAGGGAGTTCAGAATTCAATCCATAAAAATCACTAGAAGTGCCTTGCCGATATGAAGTGCTCGCTGTTTACTTAGTGTACGAGTAATAAATCGACTGTGTTGTGAATGCAATAGGCCTATATGCATTGATTGACTCCCACCCAAACAAACACACAATCACGCAGACAGGAGTAAAAAGAGTAGGACACACCTCCTGCACCATTTCCTTAATGAGTTTGTTTGCTGCTCTTAGATCTTCAGGGTGAGTGCTATTCAAAAGCCGAGACAGCATCTACAAAGGGAGGGAGGGAAGAGGAAGGAAAAGAGTGGAAAACAGGAGGAGAGAGGTAAAAGAGGGAGAGCAGGCCATTAGGGAATACATGAAAATTACAGTGGAAGAATGGAAAGACATCAATTCAAAATGTCCGCTAATGTCATCTCTATTGACAAAACTCAAGGGGCTGCTTCATTGTCATCTTTACCTTGGACTTCTCCTCATCCTCAAATATGACGCTCTTAGTTCTGGGCGGAGGGGGTGGGAGGGGCTCATCAGGAAGTACCGGGTCCTGCTTCACAATGCCTGGAAGAGAACAGGGAACCCCATCCACGTCACAGCCTGTCACCGGCACTCCCTACAGTGTATAGTACATCATATATATATACCGTAGGTTTCCGGCACGTTGGTAATAACATTGTTTTCCCCATGAGGTTATTGTCAACACAAGCAGCGCAACCAACGGATTTAGGGCCAGGCTAAGAAATATTGTTGGCTGTCACTCCCTGGAGCAAAACACTTAACTTGAGCACTATGTAATTATCTTCCATCATACTACACAAACAGTCATACTAAACAGTTTCTCTCTCTCACTTAGACGGACTAAGTGAAAAAAAAATCATTCTGGATGCAGACTCAGGAGTTTCAATATGATTGTCTTATGTTGGTGCATAAACTATAAAAAGAAGAAGTGAGATTGACATGGGGTGGCGTTGGACTAGTAACCGAAAGGTTGCAAGTTCATATCCCCGAGCTGACAAGGTACAAATCTGACGTTCTGCCCCTGAACAGGCAGTTAACCCACTGTTCCTAGGCCGTCATTGAAAATAAGAATTTGTTCTTAACTGACTTGCCTAGTTAAATAAAGGTAGAAAACAAATGGACAAAATACTATTTATATCAGGAGCACACATTAGGGGAACATACAGATCACTCATTGCATTTTTTAAATTAACTCCTGAAATGATCATACAGTTACAGTACTGTAATAAATGATATGATTTAGCCGTATTCCTCATCCTGAAGTTCCATCATAGTGAAAACAATGAGAGTTGATAGAAAAAGGATCATCACAGAGAGAACGTTTTATTTGACTCCTATTATTTCTAGGTGTGTCATCCCTATTAAAGCTCACCTTGTTTCTTCAGCATCTGGTAGGCATCTGCTATCTTGGGCTCGTCAGGCAGACCCACCGTCCAACTGAACATCACCTCCAGAACCTTCTTCTTCACTGGCTCTGGGGCCCGAGTACCCAGGTACTGCACAGGAGATGAGATTTAGGATCATCAAAACAGACAGAATGGAAAACTGGGTTTTGTTTGGTTAGGGGTCGAGTTACATAAAGGGTTGTTCCATTTGATTTCAATCAATTGTTGTCCGCACCCTTTTAGATTTGACCCAAACCTTCCATACATATTTGCCCATGGTAGAAGGTAGAAGATCAGAAGGTGACTTATTGGACAGATATGACAAAACATTCAGGTGCTCAAAACTGACCCATTTTGCATGCCCCACTTCTACCATGGGAAAATATGTATGGAATGTTTCATTCAGATTAAAACAGGTGCAGTCAAAAAGTGATTTAATTCAAATGGAACACTAAAGAAATAGCCCCCCAGACAGTACCTTGGGTGAGACCACCTTGATGAGCTCGTTGAGGAAGCGGAATTTGCCCACTTCATTGTGGAACCTCTTCCCACAGTTCTTCATGCACATCTCAAGAACCTAGGGACACATATATGTTATGATACTGCTGGTGGTGGGATCACTTACAATTAGCATATTCTGGCCAATGGAGATGTCAGTGAGCATGTCAACCAATACGTTACCCTGATAATGGTTTACTCACCATTAGTGCTTGCATGGCCTCCCATTCTTGGGGTGACTGGATCTTATGGGCCAAAAGTCTGGTAGCCAGTTGAGGACTAGGGGGGAGGGAGGGGACATCAAATAAGAGTACCTGTATGGTTTGCCATATGTTTCAACATGTTGAGGTACTAACTGACAAAGCAAGCCTATGACCCAGCTCTCCACATGTTGGTCCTTCTTACCCTTCAGGCTCATTGTTGAGCTGTTCACAGAAGCCCTGGATACTGTCCCAGTCCGCCTCCTTGTTCAGAGGGTTGGTGGCTTTGTCTGGGGAGAATAAAAGCAAATTCCAGAAACCTGGGGCTCATCAACATTTTCAAGGGTTTCTCGCTACCCTAGAACCAAATGCACAAAGAAAGTGTTCGTGTTTACTTGCTGCAAACGTTAGCAGACTGACTCCTCCCCAATGTATTTGCCCATTGACACTTAGCCACTGGATACTGTGGCCATTTAGCTTAGCCAGTCTGATTCACCAGTTTCAAAGTCGGACTACGTATTAAGAACATCTCAAATAAACGATATTCGTGCTTGTCAATGCATTATTCTGCGTAAACAATACAGGGGTGAGGTCTGTTTTTGTTCCGACCTTAGTAGCGCTACGTTATAGCACGCTAGCTAGCACTTTGGATAAAGCATCATCATCACTGGGATGTTCGTCCACTGCACATACAACAATTATACTCATAACACTACAACTAAATGGCATTCTCTACCTCAGTTTTCTGAAAGTAAATTGGTCACGTATTGAGTCGTTATAGCAGTAAAAGCATCGTATGACTCACTGACGCGAGACTCCAAGCTCTCCTCCTCTGGCGGCGCCGCCATTTTCGGGGATTCCGATTAACTGGCAGCTATCGCGTTACTTTGCCAGTCTCATGCAACGACGTGGGCGTCATCATATCATGCCATTCTTGGTAGTCCCCCTACTACACGGTTGTCAAGGATAAAAACTGAGCCGCGTGATGACGCATTTTATGACCGAAATCATCTTGCACCAAAAGCCTCCATGTCAAGTTATACTTTCCTCTTTTGTTTGTTGATATTTGTTAATATAAAATAAAACAATGTCAAGTCATACTGCCACATGTCAGCCCAAGACCTGCTGCTCTCATCCAAATACACAGACACCATAACTCTATGTCATGTACGATCATCTCATCTTCCATGATTGATATTCCAGGATGTTTATGTCACTGTTCTACACAGATACCACGAAAAGGCACAAAGTTCTATCAGGAGAAAGATAGATACATTGCGATAGAAACACACCCAGTAGGCTAAAGCCTTCTGGCAGTTGCCCATGGTATATTTTTTTTTTTTTTTAATGACTGATATACCTGATCCTTCTCTGTCTCCACAAAGTGTGTTCTCAACCCTCAACCATTGATGACAAGCCTGTGCACTAACCTGCCTCTAATAGCACAGAAACTGGAAACATAAACAGCAATATGCAGTTAGAGTTTCACTTATACGTCTATTAAACTCCACAGAGAGGAGGAGAGAACAACAACATATTCCATAAAAGTTGTCAATTTGTGAGTTTGTGTCGCTGTCAACAACAGACTGTGTGTCCTGTAATTATAGTGGACAAAAAAGTTCCCCCCAAAAATATTGAACTGCTCCCTCTAGCGGACACATAGGAGTAAACGTTGTTGAATTCGTTTCATTTCATCAGCAGGCAGCCGAAGCAAGGCTTGGCAGAATGGTCGGCTGTCCAGATTACAATTAATTTTCCATGATACATTTAATTAACCATCATCGCCATCCAAACACAACTGTGCGTTTGATAAATGTATCTTCTGTTTTGGCGTCAAGAAGAGAGAGAAAAAGCGCCTTGTTCTGGAGTCTGACCGGTATAACGACACAGATGGGACTGCACCATATAACAAGCAACGACGTTTCCCATTTAAAGTTTTGGATGAATGCTTCAACATAAGGATTGTAACTGAGTTCACACGAATACGGGACGTGTTTCATATTATTTTATTGACACGTTTCGGGTCAATGAATGTGTTTTTCCATGTGAAAACATGGCTAGTTAGTTTCAGCTAGCTAACTCGCTAAAAGGCTAACTGCATCAGTCTGAAGCAAGGGTTGAGATGTTCGTCTAAATTTGGACCGAAGCTAGCTAATCCAGGTAGCTAGCTAGCCACTGACAACGTTTCTGGGGCAAGCTGTCAAACCCATTGTATGTAGGATTATTTTTATATGGTGATTATTGATTGTGCGTGTTGGGAAAACATGCAGATCGAAACTTTGATCACATTTGCTGGCGGAGTTGTGGAAACCAATGTTTCATTGACATCGCAAAGTTAGCCTGCTCGCTACCAACGTGACTCCACTATCCTCGACCAGTCAATGGAATTCCGAATGAGTCATTTCGGGTGTTGTCCTCCAAAATCCGAAAAGCAGGAGGACAGCTTCTAGAATCCCTACAAAAGCTGATTTCTCATCCCGCTACACGTGGGATGAGACTTATATCGAAAGGAATCAAATCTGAATGTTTCCGAACATGGGGTCTTTAAAAGCACTTCAAGAATGGTGTCGGATACAATGCGAGAGTTACAACGATGTAGACATCAAGAACATGTCGTCGTCTTTCCGGGATGGCTTGGCATTTTGTGCCATAATCCACCGATATAGACCGGATTTGATGTAAGTATTTAGTTAGTTTCAATAAACGTTGAAAAACGTTCTCCACTTCTTCCCAGGCCTAAACAAGATGATATTGTCTCTCGGAAACAATAAATATTTAGAAACATAACACGCCAGCAACAAAGAGTGGGTTTATTTACATTAGGGCAAAATGTCAATATTGACAAGAATTCTAAAATAACAATGGAGCTCACGAACTCATCAAGAATTGAACAATTTGCTCCAAAATATAATCACTAAGTACAATGTTGCAACGTGCTGATACAATGTAACAACTGTTAACTATCTGGGTGCTGAACTTCGATACTTCGATACAATGTGTTACTGCTGATTTCACCGTAATCTAATCCTATCAGGACACTCAAGTACACTCTGTGTTCCTGGTCAAACTCTAGGCCAAATTAACTGATCTAGTTCTTGCCTAGTTAAATAAATACAACAA
Organism: Oncorhynchus gorbuscha; assembly: GCF_021184085.1. Taxonomy (NCBI): domain Eukaryota; kingdom Metazoa; phylum Chordata; class Actinopteri; order Salmoniformes; family Salmonidae; genus Oncorhynchus; species Oncorhynchus gorbuscha. Next base: position 6,400,408 of record NC_060190.1, read on the forward strand.
TCTAGCCTGTAACTAATAATAATATAATAATATCATGAGGTGGCAAGTTAGTGCTCTCAGCCAGAGCCAGACCACCTTCAGAATGATGTAGCCAAGGAACTAAGTTTGTCCTCACCTTCACAGAACTGTGGAACGGAAACCCTTTGAACTCGATCAAGATCATGTCACTTCAACATGACACTAAATATAGGAAGGAAGTGCCCTCTAGCTTGTGTTGCTGTTTATCATGTTGGCACCAGTGTTTGTGTGAGAAAAAAAAAATGTTTTGATAACCTACATTGCCTTTCGCCACGACAATCAGTGTTCCACCAACAACGTTGTTGTGAGCTATTACAGCCAGCAAACCTAGGCTTGACTTGTAATCCAGGCGTCATTGCAGAGACTGTTTCTAAGCAGCGTTAGAAAGGGGGAAACCAAGGGTAAGCCAAGTGTGCTGTACGGTATCTAATGTGGGTTGACGGGTCTGGCCCTGTCTGTAACAACACACCCCTTTTCCTGTGTGGGACTCGCACACACTGCAGTCGCAGAACGAGGGCACAGTTAGGCCACAAACTAACTGCATTAAAATGATTGATGATGGGTTGCAAGGAGGAGGAAGATGGTAAATAGAACTGCCTTGGCTGAGAGTAGGAGTGAGCAAACGATGATGGGCTGCAAGGAGGAGGAAGATGGTAAATAGAACTGCCTTGGCTGAGAGTAGGAGTGAGCAAACGATGATGGGCTGCAAGGAGGAGGAAGATGGTAAATAGAACTGCCTTGGCTGAGAGTAGGAGTGAGCACACGATGATGGGCTGCAAGGAGGAGGAAGATGGTAAATAGAACTGCCTTGGCTGAGAGTAGGAGTGAGCACACGATGATGAGTTGCAAGGAGGAGGAAGATGGTAAATAGAACTGCCTTGGCTGAGAGTAGGAGTGAGCAAACGATGATGAGTTGCAAGGAGGAGGAAGATGGTAAATAGAACTGCCTTGGCTGAGAGTAGGAGTGAGCAAACGATGATGAGTTGCAAGGAGGAGGAAGATGGTAAATAGAACTGCCTTGGCTGAGAGTAGGAGTGAGCAAACGATGATGAGTTGCAAGGAGGAAGATGGTAAATAGAACTGCCTTGGCTGAGAGTAGGAGTGAGCAAACGATGATGAGTTGCAAGGAGGAGGAAGATGGTAAATAGAACTGCCTTGGCTGAGAGTAGGAGTGAGCAAACGATGATGAGTTGCAAGGAGGAGGAAGATGGTAAATAGAACTGCCTTGGCTGAGAGTAGGAGTGAGCAAACGAGTGAGCAAATTATGATGAGTTGCAAGGAGGAGGAAGATGGTAAATAGAACTGCCTTGGCTGAGAGTAGGAGTGAGCAAACGATGATGAGTTGCAAGGAGGAAGATGGTAAATAGAACTGCCTTGGCTGAGAGTAGGAGTGAGCAAATGATGATGAGTTGCAAGGAGGAGGAAGATGGTAAATAGAACTGCCTTGGCTGAGAGTAGGAGTGAGCAAATTATGATGAGTTGCAAGGAGGAGGAAGATGGTAAATAGAACTGCCTTGGCTGAGAGTAGGAGTGAGCAAATGATGATGAGTTGCAAGGAGGAGGAAGATGGTAAATAGAACTGCCTTGGCTGAGAGTAGGAGTGAGCAAACGATGATGGGCTGCAAGGAGGAGGAAGATGGTAAATAGAACTGCCTTGGCTGAGAGTAGGAGTGAGCAAACGATGATGAGTTGCAAGGAGGAGGAAGATGGTAAATAGAACTGCCTTGGCTGAGAGTAGGAGTGAGCAAATGATGATGAGTTGCAAGGAGGAGGAAGATGGTAAATAGAACTGCCTTGGCTGAGAGTAGGAGTGAGCAAACGATGATGAGTTGCAAGGAGGAGGAAGATGGTAAATAGAACTGCCTTGGCTGAGAGTAGGAGTGAGCAAACGATGATGAGTTGCAAGGAGGAGGAAGATGGTAAATAGAACTGCCTTGGCTGAGAGTAGGAGTGAGCAAACGATGATGCCTCCCATTCAATACAGTACAGATGATTCAGGTACAACCATGCACCTCGTTCTGTAACTGCTGTGTACAGCAGATGTCACATGTTCTGTGTCCATGTCCTTCAAAGTGTGTGAACCAAGCGTGCATGACCTACATGCAGGTTCTCATACACGCTGCACCTATCCTGGCTTGTGTGTGTGTGTGTGACAGGACATGAGATCACAAAGCGTGACCTAAGCATTCAACTACTACATACAGTAGAAAGGGAGTGAGTGAGTGCAAATGACACCAGATATGTTATAATACATCTTTCTCTATGGGTCAAAGGCTGAAGATCCAGCTCTACCTCTGTCTCCTGAGCTCAGAGCTATTTGGCCAGGCAGCCTCATCACCCAACCAGCAGCGCTGCGGTGGCCTGGCCTCTCTGTGACTGTCTTCAGTCTGATCCAGACAGACAGGCCGTCAGGGTAATCTGCAGCAAGGGGCCTCCTCCTGCCAACCTGCATTTAGCTCTCATGCTACTCTAGCCAGCCGGTGTACAGTACTGCACAGCGATGCTACTCCAGTTCTTATCACTGACAGCGTTCAGCACGCCACTGTACTATACAAATGGCTTATCTGACAGAAACCTAGTAATGTCATTCAGGATCAGACCGGGTCCAGTTCTCTCTGACTGAAACCTAGTAATGTCATTCAGGATCAGACCGGGTCCAGCTCTCTCTGACTGAAGTGGCTCTTGGTTCAGGGTGAATAAGCAAGGTGATTAAACAGAAGCTATAAGCCTGGTCAATGTTGGGTATCTGCAACTGGTATTATTTCCTCAGTACCAACAATAAGCCTTATTCAGTAGATCCATCGATGGGTTCAGACAGATTGGCCCATATCAGTTATTATTCCGTCACTACTGACCTCAGTTTCATGTGATTTCGGGGGGCCAGACGACGGTCTCCTCATGTCAGACGTGTTTTGTTTGATCTGTCATTCTCCCCTGCACATGACGCTAGTGGCCTCCGTATTGTCTCTCTTTTCCCCTTTTGTGTACTTCACTTCCCGTTTCCACCCTGACACGGTGTTCTCTACCTCTGTGTTTCTCAGTTGAACCTTTCTGACGGGTTGAGATTAGTTTTCTCCCACACCGTGCAGCTCACCCACCCAGACGGTTCAACGTGTCTCCTCTTTTCTCTTTATACTGTCCATGCAGCAACATCACCACCAAATATGCTGAGGACATTTGACTACATGCTGTGTTTTGTTGTTAACCACCAGAGCATGTAGCTTAAAGCAGACCATGTAGCTTAAAGCAGACCATGTAGCTTGTTGGCAGCGACACCAAGTCCACTCACACACAGTACAGGACTTAATGGTGAGGATGGTTGACACACCGGTGGCGATGGCAGGCCCCTCATCGAAAGTCAGCTTGTGAGCAGGGCAGCAATACTTGTTGGATTAGGTTCTCAGTGCCTCATCCTTCCATGTCATGGGCTGCAGCGTTTCTCCCCCAAAAATGTGCAATGCTTGCAGAAGGAGTGGGTTAAGTCGGTGTGGAACTGTTGGCAAAGAGAAAAATGTGCTGTTTTTCCAGTCAATTTCTTGCAATTCTATACATTTTCCCATGGAGCCGAGAGAACATTTTGCAGTGTGAAAATGAATTTCCTTCAATTATACACATTTTGCCATGGCTGATTCTGTGTTAATATGCCCAAACATTCTAACAAAATCAATCAGGGACCCATGTACCCTAAAACTGTGTGCCCCATCACTGATCCAGCCATGCCAAAAATACCCCCATCTATTGTTAGTATAATTTTTGTTTCTCCCTGACTGTTTAGCTTTTATTGATTTCTTGTTCTCAAAGATTATATTCTAAAAAAATGTGATAGGTCAATTATTTTCTAAATTTTTGTTGTTGTGGCAACAACAATTTAGCTGCTGCTAAATGAGTACAGGGGAAGCATTGCTCTGTTCTGTTCTGTCGAAGCATTGCTCTGTTCTGTTCTGTTCTGTCTAAGCATTGCTCTGTTCTGGTCTGTCGAAGCATTGCTCTGTTCTGGTCTGTCGAAGCATTGCTCTGTTCTGTTCTGTTTGCTTTGTTCTGGTCTGTCGAAGCATTGCTTTGATCTGGTCTGTCGAAGCATTGCTCTGATCTGGTCTGTCGAAGCATTGCTCTGATCTGGTCTGTTGAAGCATTGCTCTGTTCTGGTCTGTCGGTCTTTGTTCTGGTCTGTCGAAGCATCTGCATTGCTCTGATCTGGTCTGTCTGTCGCATTGCTCTGTTCTGTCGAAGCATCTGTTCTGTCTGTCTGTTGAAGCATTGCTCTGTTCTGTTCTGGTCTGTCGAAGCATTGCTCTGTTCTGTTCTGTTCTGTCGAAGCATTGCTCTGTTCTGTTCTGTTCTGTCGAAGCATTGCTCTGATCTGGCCTGTGGAAGCATTGCTCTGATCTGGCCTGTGGAAGCATTGCTCTGATCTGGCCTGTCGAAGCATTGCTTTGTTCTGGTCTGTCGAAGCATTGCTCTGTTCTGGCCTGTGGAAGCATTGCTCTGTTCTGGCCTGTGGAAGCATTGCTCTGTTCTGGCCTGTGGAAGCATTGCTCTGATCTGGCCTGTGGAAGCATTGCTCTGATCTGGCCTGTGGAAGCATTGCTCTGTTCTGTTCTGTTCTGTCAAAGCATTGCTCTGATCTGGCCTGTGGAAGCATTGCTCTGATCTGGCCTGTGGAAGCATTGCTCTGATCTGGCCTGTGGAAGCATTGCTCTGATCTGGCCTGTGGAAGCATTGCTCTGTTCTGTTCTGTGGAAGCATTGCTCTGATCTGGTCTGTGGAAGCATTGCTCTGATCTGGCCTGTGGAAGCATTGCTCTGTTCTGGCCTGTCAGGCTGTCAACTGTTGAAGCACTGAGGGGCACCACTCCAGAGACTCCAGTGTTACTCAAGGAGGATTTGTCAGTGGCAGTTGCTGCACTTTGCACAACTTTGAATAATAGCAGACTGGGCTGTAGCATTAGCGCTTTAGCACCCGTAGGCCTACAGCAGAGTGGCAGTGTGTGTGACGTAGCGCTAGGTCAGGACGGCTAGGCTAAGTGCATTTGGGGCCATGGGAGTCAGATTAGGGGGAGAACAGAGCTCACTTTGTGCTATGGGCTGCCTCATACCAGTCTGTGGGCTGGCTGTGCTATAGGCAATCGTATACTAGTCTATTGGCTGGCTGTGCTATAGGCAGTCTCTTACCAGTCTTTGAGCTGGCTGTGCTATAGGCAGTCTCATACCAGTCTTTGAGCTGGCTGTGCTACAGGCAGTCTCATACTAGTCTATTGGCTGGCTGTGCTATAGGCAGTCTCATACCAGTCTGTGGGCTGGCTGTGCTACAAGCAGTCTCATACTAGTCTATTGGCTGGCTGTGCTATAGGCAGTCTCATACTATTCTGTGGGCTGTCTGTGCTATAGGCAGTCTCATATTATTCTGTGGGCTGGCTGTGCTATAGGCAGTCTCATACCAGTCTGTGGGCTGGCTGTGCTATAGGCAGTCTCATACTATTCTGTGGGCTGGCTATGCTAAAGGCAGTCTCATACCAGTCTGTGGGCTGGCTGTGCTCTAGGCAGTCTCATACTATTCTGTGGGCTGGCTGTGCTGGTGAGGTTTCCTGTATCCAGACTGAGAACCAACAGGTTGGTGTTTTTTCTATTTCCCTTTAACAGAGCAGAGACTTTGCGTCCAAAAGCAACTCTCAAAAGTCCTAGGATGCGTCCCAAATCCCACCCTATTCCCTACATAGTGCACAAATTTTGATCAGGGCAAAAGTAGTGCTCTACATAGTTCCATTTGAGACACAGACCCAATTTTACGGCAGGATGTTAACCGGTGGGAACATGAGGTTTAGTTCCCTGCTCCAGGCCCAGTCAACCAGCCACCTACTCATTACTGCTGTGTTGAGCCAACCTGCTGTCCTTTCATCACAGTGGGGTTCACCCATAAATCACTGTTGATGTTGATGGGTGCTGTGGCCCCATTCTCAGTGAAATATAGAGGTAACTGGTTGTGTATGGCCAAACACTGTCTGTCGTTCTGTTCGGATCCTGATGTTGTTTGATGGGCCATCACTCAAGTCTTTTCAGATCAAACCGACTAACCCCCCCCCCCCCCCCCAGATAGTTAGGCCTGTCATTACTTAGATGCACTAAGCAAAAATCGCTCCGCCATTTCCTGGTTGCTAAAATTCTAATAGTTAGCCTAATTTCAGTTTGTGTGACAAAACAAACAGTCATTGCGTAGAGAATCATTGTACCATCTAAACCACTTTGAAAAATATTTTCCATAACCCAAAATATTGTATTTTCAGCTGTTTGAAGCTGGTGTACAAAACCCAAAGTAAAAGATGCAAAAACAAAACTTCAGAACGGAAGCATAGAAATAGCACTTATAGAACATATCTACCACTTCTTAGACATGCTTTCAATGGGAATCAATCTATACCTGATCTATAACTCAAATTTCTATGTGAATTTGGTCGGGTTGCCCAAAAAGTGACATATTATAGCTTTAATATGCTATATGGGTTATTTCTGGTTTGGTTAGATGCTCACCCTTTTACCTAACAATAGCAGTGTGATCTCTCATAATTTGACTGTAGTCTTGTGATTGTATCTATGATTTAGAGTAGGTTATTTGCTTAGATTTGAAATGTTGTCTTTTTCCCCCCTGTCATTCTAGAGACTTTGACTCCCTCTCCAAAGAGAATGTCTACGAGAACAACCGTCTGGTGAGTCACTAGAACACATATCACTTCTCCACACAGGCAGACACACTCTAAAAGCCTTGGTCTAGATGTAATGGTTAGTTGTGAACCAGCTAGTGACTTCATGTTGCTGAATACTGTAATTAGCTGTGACAAGTCAGTCATGGTCGTTACTCTGGTTCCCTTCTCTGTGTCTGTGGTAGGGTATGTATTGGGTGAGTTCTGTAATGCTAGAATACAGTGTAGCCAGGTGTAGGCCTACTAGTGTCTATGAGAGGGTGAGTGTTGTTTTGGAAGGAAATAGAGATGAGTAACAGATGTCACGTGGGTGAGACAGTGTCTGCAGTTAGTTAGTCAGCTAACTATCATACATTTTCATCTGTCTGTTTCATGTCTGTCTTTCTATGTCTCCGTCTTTCTATGTCTCTGTTTCCTATGTCTCTGTCTTTCTGTATCTCTGTCTTTCTGTGTCTCTGTCTTTCTGTATCTCTGTCTGTAGAGAGCATAGTTGTTTATTGGTTCCTGCCGGAGCCTGACATGTGAAGGGGGGAGGGAAGGAGAGAAGGGGGGAGGGAAGGAGAGAAGGGGGGAGCGAGAGCAAGCAAATGAGGACAGGAAAGAAAGACAGAACAGTTCACCAAAGGGAGAATATGAAAAATAAATAGTCCTCCGAAATCGGTTTGTTTGTAGCAATCATTTAAATAACAAAGCCACATATTTGTTTATCAACAACTGCAAAGGTGCCAAAATAACATTGCCCTGAGGTTGAGTAGGGTTTGGTTAGCCTACTTATAGCAATCCTCAAACTGAGCTTGAGTGTTGTCTACTGAATGCTACTAGTTACATTTCTTTCCAATTATCCAATAGCTTTTTCAGGGTTGAAGCAGTTGGTGGTCGACATAACTGTTTGTTTCACTGGCAGCATGTCAGATATCTGTGAACATTTGCAGTGTTTCACTGTAGCTACAGCATTAGCCTGAGTGAGTCCGAGACAGCCTAATCCTGAACCCAAACACGCAGCATGTCAGATATCTGTAAACATTTGCAGTGTTTCACTGTAAACATTTTCAGTGTTTCACTGCAGCTACAGCATTAGCCTGAGTGAGTCCGAGACAGTCTAATCCTGAACCCAAACACGCAGCATGCTAAACTAAAGCTAGGTGATTAACGTCCAATCACTGTCGACACGGTAGATTTCAGTTGTTCCCCTGCGTTTGTTTACCATTGTTTCTCAGACTTATCTGACTCCTGATAATCCTTGAAGGTTTTAGTCATCATGGGACGTTCTGTTTCGAGTTAATTGCCAGAGTTGATCCTGCTGCTGGGACAGCATTCAGCTCGACTACTATCTGCAAGCTGTCGTTGTTTTGAATGATATTACATTTGATGAATATGTCTGTTTTTCACATGCAAAAACAGCCCCGTTCAGTGGTTTGTTTAAATGTACACCGTTTGTAACAGTTTGTTTACATGTACACAGTTTGTTTACATGTACACAGTTTTGCATCAATTGTGGCCCTGTTTACTGAACAGCTGCCAAGTGATTGTATTATCCCCAGTGTTTTGTAACCTGATCAGCTCTGTGTCCCAAATGGCACCTATTCCCTACATATTGCACTACTTTTGACCAGAGCCAAATGGACCCTGGTCAAAGTAGTGCACTATATAGAGAATAGGGTACAATTTGGGGCAGAGAACTATTAAGGCCTTAATTTCCTCAGTGGAATTTTTCATTAGGCAGATGGTTATCCAACCGACAGTATTCTGGCAGGCTGTAGCATTTAATTATGACCAAATAACACAGAGGTGTTTGAAGCAGGGGGTCAAGTATCAAAGTGTACACAGGCGCACACACACACACACACACACACACACAATAAAATAACTGATGTCTGTTTTCACATTGTCTTTCTCCATTCTTTCCCTCCCCCTCCCTCCTTCCCCCCCTCCCTCCTCTAGGCGTTTGAGGTGGCGGAGGAGGAGCTGGGAATCCCTGCTCTGCTGGACCCAGAGGACATGGTGTCCATGAAAGTGCCTGACAGGCTGAGCATCATCACCTATGTCTCCCAGTACTACAACTTCTTCACCAACAAATCCCATGGTGAGTAGTACAGCTCTGGGGTTGGAGGGCCCAGACACTGTGAAAGCGCCAAATCCAGGACTGTGTTGTGGAATGTTGCAGATAGAATTGTCATGAATAGAGCTTACGTGATTTATTTTACTATTTGTCAGAAAGGCATATTTGTTCTACATATTATAGTTCTATCTGAATGTTCCACAACGATCACTTACTTGACCGGTGGTCCAGTACTCCTGGGCCTTTAGTACACAGCTGTAACCTAAACGCTTCGCTGGCTGGATGAGAAGTGGTCCTGTGTTATTAGATGCGACAGTATCACTGACAGGCCATCACTGAGTCACTACTATACCATTGCATTTGTAACTGGTCTCTCAAAAGGCCCTCTGGGTTTTATAGTGCTCTGACTCAAATGAAAATATCTACAGTTAGCCAATGCATAAACTCAATTAGAAATTGACTGATACCATCTCCCTCCTGTAGCCAACCCCCCCTGCTTGAAGAGGTCCAGTGGTACAGGCCACATTGAGCCGGCCCAGAAGAGACCGGTGGCCCCTCTGGAAGACAAAGTGGTTGAGCCCGAGGTAAGGGCTACGATGGTATCGGGAATCAGATGATGCATGAATACATGTGGTAAAGAGGTCAATGGAATGCGACCAAAACAATGGAATTGCCATGGAAACGCGTAGGGGAAAGGTCCTGAATCTCCTCATTGCGCCGCAGCAATATTAGCCAACATTTAGGCTATTGTTTATATGTGTTGCTGGCTTCCAACCAGAACATTAAGCTAGCTAAGACCGACAACCTTATTAATTTAAAGTAATGGCTGAATGGACCCCAGGAAGAGTAGCTGCTGCTTTTGCAACAGCTAATGGGGATCCTAATAAAATACCAAAAATACGACATTGATTGAACTTTTATTGTACATGCATGATAACTAGAACTAATTCATTGTATTTGTTTAACATAACAGGGACACTATTTGTGCTGGTATTTTATTTCACTCAAAACGTGTTCTATAAAACATTGACTGTCACAGTATCAGGTGTCAATGCTAAGGTGTCAGATGCATGAATGGATTGTTGTCTGTCTATGGCATCTATTGGTGTGACCGTATGGTAGAGGTTGGGTACTCGTTGGTGTGACCGTATGGTAGAGGTTGGGTTCTCGTTGGTGTGACCGTATGGTAGAGGTTGGGTACTCGTTGGTGTGACCGTATGGTAGAGGTTGGGTTCTCGTTGGTGTGACCGTATGGTAGAGGTTGGGTACTCGTTGGTGTGACCGTATGGTAGAGGTTGGGTACTCGTTGGTGTGACCGTATGGTAGAGGTTCGGTACTCGTTGGTGTGACCGTATGGTAGAGGTTGGGTACTCGTTGGTGTGCGAGTGTTTCTATAGAAGTCACGTTGTCCGTTACATCAACGCGGTACGGGATTGAGTAATTCTATTGACTAAATACATGTTAGTCTAAACTTGTAGGATAGGGCATCTCAAAAATATGTCTTATAAGAGAGTATTGATGTGGACTATATCCTATAAGTTGAGCCTCCATTGTTTTTCTTTTAAAGATAGCCTTTGTATCCTGTTTCTCCCCTTCTTCCGCATGCCCTTTCTTCTACTTCCTCCCACCGTCCCCCCATACCGGCCTCCTCCCTTCTTCCCCCTCTTTAGACAGAAATCCACTCCTCTCCCTACTCTTCCTCCTCTTCCTCCTCTTCTTCCTCTTCTTCTTCCTGGCCTCTGAACTCCTCCCCTCTCTCTGGTCCTGAGCCTAGACAGTAGGATGGGCGGGGGTTGGGGGGCTAGGGGGATCAAAACCGTTAGGTCAGTCATTTTGAACTTTAACCTCTGTACATAGTTAGTGTCTATTTAACACTTGTTTTATACTACTAACGTTGTGTGCCAAGTTTGAACACTTGCTGCTAACCCTTTGACTTTTAACTCAACCTAAAAACACCTGCTAGAGTTTCTTACATCACTAGTACTAGTGTTCTACTAGACTTTCCTTGCTAATTAGCGGCTGGTTTGGAACTTTACTACTTTTCCACTTAATACATATCACTTTTTAATATCAAGACAATGTTTTTTTTCAGCGATTATAAAATACATGTAGCTAGTTAAGGCAATGACTCTAAGCCGAGGAGGCGATGGAAATATACCAGACTGGTTGTAGCTAGATAAGCAGAATAAATCCTCCACATCCTCGATCCTGACTCCATGTTTGATCTCCCCCCACCTCCCTCCCCCCCTATCCTCTCCATCTCCCCCATCCCACACCCCCTCCACCTGCGACCCTCACCCCCCTGGCCACCTGCCTGCCACGCCTGTGCTAGCTGAGCCTACCTGGTCCGATGGGTACGGACGGAGGGGTACAGGCGGGGGTGAAGCGTAGCACCCTCAGCAGCAGCTGCGCCGCCTGCCAGAGGCACGTCCACTTGGTGCAGAGGTTCCTGGTCGACGGCAAGCTCTACCACCGCAACTGTTTCAGGTGAACACCCGTTCAGTTACTGCATATCTGGTCTGCACAGCTACTACAACATACTGCTGAGTCTGTTTACTGTATAATGATAAAACACTGCTATTCCAGTGACTCAAAACAGACCGTTTATATCCTCTGTTGACATGTATTTCCAGAGTTTAGAGAAATTCAAGTGTTTAATCAATGTGCTTACCACAGGGTTTGTCAGAGCTTATGTCAGACTATAGTCTGAATGTTGCCTCCTGCTCTGCTCTCTCTCAGGTGTAGGGAGTGTAGCAGCACTCTGCTGCCTGGGTCCTACAAGCTAGGAAACGAGGTCGGCTCCCTGGTCTGCACGCATCACTTTGCCAGGTCTGCCTTAGCCAATCAGAATGGCCGACCGGACCTAAGCAAGCGACCGACAATGGTTCCGTCCGTCAGGATTGGTCAACCCATGCTGCCTCAAACTTCTCCTCCTTCTGGGAGGGACCAGGTGGCAAAGACTCCGGCTCAAGAGACTCCGCCACCAAAAGAGACTCCGCCCCAAGAGACGTCACCAAAAGAGACTCCGCCACCAAAAGAGACTCCGCCCCAAGAGACGCCACCAAAAGAGACTCCACCCCAAGAGACGCCACCAAAAGAGACTCCGCCCCAAGAGACGCCACCAAAAGAGACTCCGCCCCAAGAGACGCCACAAAAAGACACTCCGCCCCAAGAGACTCCACCAAAAGAGACTCCTCCCCAAGAGGGCGTCACCAATGAGGATTACACCCCCACACCAACCAATGACACTGACTCTACATCATATCCTATCTCAACGACAAAAACAGAGAAAGAGAGGGAAGACAGTGCAGGAGAAAGAGAGGTCAAACCTCCACCCTCCATTCCTCCCAACCCTTTCGATGACATCGAGGAGGGGGAGGAGACTCCGACAACAGCCAAAGACACAGCCAATGGGGTTATCCCTTCTACACCTGTCAGTCATCTAGGACTAGGGGACAGTAAGCCAGTCCCTATCCCTCGCCGCTTGTCACAGCCCTCCCCTCCACCTCGTCCCGCCCCCAGGGTCCGCCCACCCCGCGTTGACAACCTTGCGGTCAATGGTGAGTGGCCGATTAAGGTGATTGACAGCTGAAATAAGTTAGTGCTATTTGCTACTGTAGATCCTCATTTGAACTGTGAACTGTGAACTCCCGTCCTAATATAAAATATATGAAACCACTGATTTTGACTCTCAGGTGATCGTGGTGAACACAGGAGATCTCTTCCTCCAGCTCCCAGACCTCGAGAAAGATCCCACTCCCCTGGAAGGTTCAGTATACTGACTAACCTATCTTTACTAGTCGACACTGATTGGACTACTTCATCTGTTTCTCTCCCAGTCTCTGTCCAGCAGTATTTGTGTGTTAATGCATGTTGATGTTTTCATGCACTCATCTGTCTTTGTTGTTTTGTCGCCCCCCTCCCTTTCTGTTTCTGTCTCCCCCACTCATCCTGTCTCTCAGCTCCAGTCTCTCCATTGACTCCCCCAAACCCCCTAACCCACCCTGGCTGGCCCTCGTCCAATCCCAAGAACCCAAGAAGAAACCAGCACCTCCCCCTCCCCCTGGAGTGGCCACACCCCCACACACTGGTTCGTTATCTTCTCTAAAAGGGGAGGGCTCCAGACCACCCACGCCCCCTGCACCCGCCAACCCCTTCGATGAGGAAGTAGAGGAAGAGGAGGTGGGGTCAGTAGGAAGTTTGGTTTCTCCCACTGTGGTGGTGAGTCATCCGTGGTACAGCATCTCCCAGGCTGCAGACGCTGCAGCTGACCCAGACACGCCCCCCATTGGGGGTGTTTCCTCCCGCTCTGCAAGCCCCAATGGCTTCAGGTGCAAGAAACGCCCGGCGCCCCCAAAGCCTGTTCCAAAGGCCCCCGGCTCTAACTCAGGTCAGTGGGCCTTGATGGCAACAGGATATGATAGAGGTTGGTTAGAGAAGTGGTTCCCAGACCGGGGGACCTAGGACCTATACACAGGGTGTACTTGAGAAGACTTATCAGACCATAGACCACTGCCTGGTAAAATGTACTTCAGGGGTCCTCTGGGCAGAGCAAAATTCAGTTGGTACAGTAACCAAAAAAGGTTGTGAACCACTGGGTTAGAGCATTGGACGAGTTGTATCCATTTCACCTCAAATCATGTCGATCATGTGTCTTGTATGTCTTGCACGCTCTGGTTTTGTTGTCATTTTGAAAGTTATACATGGATGTTCACAATGTTTTTCTCTCCATCCTCCTCCCATCCAACTCTACTTTGTTTTCCATTTCAACTTCTGCTCCTTTTTTCTGTTTTCTGATATCACTTCATCCCTCTATTTCTTCAGCCCTTCCTCACTCCCAGCCCTCCTCTTCCTCTCCCTCTCCAGCTATTAGCATAGAGAGCCTATCCTCTGCCTCCGACCATAGCTCCTCCCACCCAGCTTCCCTAGGGGGCGGGGCCACGGGCGATCAGGACAACCCTTTCACCAAGAGCGTATCAGAGCCCTCCATCTGTGGGCCCTGTGGTGGCCCCACCACCTCCCCCTCAGCCAATCGCCTCTCTCCGAGCCCCTCCCCTCCTCCCCAGCCAGCCAATCCTAGCTCGGCTCCGGCCACTCCGCAGAGCAATCGGAGCGCCAGGCCCCCGCCGCCAAGACCTCCAACGACACCCAGCCCCCTGGCAGCATCAAGTGCTATCCCAGTTCCACCCCCCCAAGGTAAGGGATTCTGGACCTTTCATTTTTTTCACCATGTAAAAATACATGAACTGCACTAACTTCCACGAACCTTTTAATGATACAAGATATTCAATGTAATGAGCTTTATACCTAACTAACAGATACTCTGATAATGATTTAATACCTTGACATTCATCTCTGTCTTCTTCTCTCTACTTCCAGCGGACTTGTAAGGAAAACCCTTTCAACAGGAAAGCCTCTCCCTCCCCCGTTTCCTCCCCTAAAAACCAGACCTCCTTGTGGTCCTCGCCCCGCCCGGCCCCCCGCCCCTGGACACGGCTTCCCCCTCATCAAACGCAAGGTGAGATTGTGAGGACACCACAGTCCGCTAAAGTTTGTAATTCAATGAGTCACTCGATGATTCAGCATCAGACAGTCCGAGTCTTTTATTTTAATGGAATGTGTTGACAAGCCAGCAACAGTCTACTATTACTGCTATTACCATAGGCAACGGTATTGGTTATAGTTTGACTAGTGGCACTAATGTTTTCAAAGGAACAACTCAATCTGGATGTAAATCATGTGAACTGTACCATATTGTATTTTTTTAAAGATTGCAGTGCTAGTGTGTTTTGTGATGTGTGTGTGTTGTCCAGGTGCAGTCAGACCAGTACATCCCAGCTGAGGACATCCATGGAGAGATGGGAGAGCTGGAGAAACAGCTGGATGAGCTGGAGCAGAGAGGTGTGGCTTTGGAGAGAAAACTACGCGATAACCCCAATGGTAAAACTATCATATAAACCTCTCAAGACTAGTCTTATGATATAGGGAGGTTGCGTGGTCCCAGATTAAGCCTGCCCCTGGACTAAGAAGCATGTTCAGTTGAGAGTCTCTATAAAAAAAAAATTGGTCCAAGTCAAATGTTGTTTAGCAGATGTTATTGCGGGTGTAGCGAAATGCTTGTTGAAAATCCTGAGGCTGCATTCTCAGTTTAATAGTTTAATCTTTAGTTCAATAGTAAAGTGTCTAATAGTAGGTTAAATAGTCAGTAGTTTAATAGTCTAATAGTCAGGTCAATAGTCTGATAGTCAGGTCAATAGTCTGATAGTCAGGTCAATAGTAAATATTTTAATAGTCGCGTCAATTGTCTAATAGTTAAATAATAAATAGTTTAATCTTCAGTTCAATAGTCTAATAGTCAGTTAAATAGTAAATAGTTTCATCTTCAGTTTAATAGTCAGTTAGATAGTAAATAGTTTAATCTTTAGATCAATAGTCAGGTCAATAGTCTAATAGTCAGGTCAATAGTCTAATAGTCAGGTCAATAGTCTAATAGTCAGGTCAATAGTCTAATAGTCAGGTCAATAGTCTAATAGTCAGGTCAATAGTCTAATAGTCAGGTCCAGAGTCTAATAGTCAGGTCCAGAGTCTAATAGTCAGGTCCAGAGTCTAATAGTCAGGTCCAGAGTCTAATAGTCAGGTCCAGAGTCTAATAGTCAGGTCCAGAGTCTAATAGTCAGGTCCAGAGTCTAATAGTCAGGTCCAGAGTCTAATAGTCAGGTCCAGAGTCTAATAGTCAGGTCCAGAGTCTAATAGTCAGGTCCAGAGTCTAATAGTCAGGTCCAGAGTCTAATAGTCAGGTCCAGAGTCTAATAGTCAGGTCCAGAGTCTAATAGTCAGGTCCAGAGTCTAATAGTCAGGTCCAGAGTCTAATAGTCAGGTCCAGAGTCTAATAGTCAGGTCCAGAGTCTAATAGTCAGGTCCAGAGTCTAATAGTCAGGTCCAGAGTCTAATAGTCAGGTCCAGAGTCTAATAGTCAGGTCCAGAGTCTAATAGTCAGGTCCAGAGTCTAGTCTTAATAGTCAGGGCAATAGTCTAATAGTCAGGGCAATAGTCTTAATAGTCAGGGCAATAGTCTTAATAGTCAGGGCAATAGTCTTAATAGTCAGGGCAATAGTCTTAATAGTCAGGTCAATAGTCTTAATAGTCAGGGCAATAGTCTAAAAGTCAGGTAAATAGTCTAATAGTCAGGTCAATAGTCTAAAAGTCAGGTCAATAGTAAATAGTTTAATAGTCAGGTCAATTGTCTAATAGTTAAATAATAAATAGTTTAATCTTCAGTTCAATAGTCTAATAGTCAGTTAAATAGTAAATAGTTTCATCTTCAGTTTAATAGTCAGTTAGATAGTAAATAGTTTAATCTTTAAATCAATAGTCAGGTCAATAGTCTAATAGTCAGGTCAATAGTCTAATAGTCAGGTCCAGAGTCTAATAGTCAGGTCCAGAGTCTAATAGTCAGGTCCAGAGTCTAATAGTCAGGTCCAGAGTCTAATAGTCAGGTCCAGAGTCTAATAGTCAGGTCCAGAGTCTAATAGTCAGGTCCAGAGTCTAATAGTCAGGTCCAGAGTCTAATAGTCAGGTCCAGAGTCTAATAGTCAGGTCCAGAGTCTAATAGTCAGGTCCAGAGTCTAATAGTCAGGTCCAGAGTCTAATAGTCAGGTCCAGAGTCTAATAGTCAGGTCCAGAGTCTAATAGTCAGGTCCAGAGTCTAATAGTCAGGTCCAGAGTCTAATAGTCAGGTCCAGAGTCTAATAGTCAGGTCCAGAGTCTAATAGTCAGGTCCAGAGTCTAATAGTCAGGTCCAGAGTCTAATAGTCAGGTCCAGAGTCTAATAGTCAGGTCCAGAGTCTAATAGTCAGGTCCAGAGTCTAATAGTCAGGTCCAGAGTCTAATAGTCAGGTCCAGAGTCTAATAGTCAGGTCCAGAGTCTAATAGTCAGGTCCAGAGTCTAATAGTCAGGGCAATAGTCTTAATAGTCAGGGCAATAGTCTTAATAGTCAGGGCAACAGTCTTAATAGTCAGGTCAACAGTCTTAATAGTCAGGTCAATAGTCTTAATAGTCAGGGCAATAGTCTTAAAAGTCAGGGCAATAGTCTTAAAAGTCAGGGCAATAGTCTTAATAGTCAGGGCAATAGTCTTAAAAGTCAGGGCAATAGTCTTAAAAGTCAGGTCAATAGTCTAATAGTCAGGTCAATAGTCTAAAAGTCAGGTCAATAGTAAATAGTTTAATATTCAGGTCAATTGTCTAATAGTTAAATAATAAATAGTTTAATCTTCAGTTCAATAGTCTAATAGTCAGTTAAATAGTAAATAGTTTCATCTTTAGATCAATAGTCAGGTCAATAGTCTAATAGTCAGGTCAATAGTCTAATAGTCAGGTCAATAGTCTAATAGTCAGGTCAATAGTCTTAATAGTCAGGTCAATAGTCTGATAGTCAGGTCAATGGTCTTAATAGTCAGGTCAATAGTCTAATAGTCAGGTCAATAGTCAATAGTCAGGCAGGTCAATAGTCTAATAGTCAGGTCAATAGTCTAATCTTTAGTTCAATAGTCTAATAGTCAGTTGAATAGTTCAATAGTCAGTAGTTTAATCTTCAGTCCAATATTTTATTTATTTTACCTTTATTTAACGAGGCAAGTCAGTTAAAAACATATTCTTATTTTCAATGACAGCCTAGGAACAGTGGTTTAACTTCCTTGTTCAGGGACAGAACGACAGAACGTCAGCTCGGGGACTCGATCTTGCAAGTCCAACGCTCTAACCACTAGGCTACCTGCCTCCCCAAAAGTCTACTATTCAGTTCAATAGTCAATAGTCAGATCAATAGTTTAATAGTCAGGTCAATAGTCCATATTTGTATCTATAGTATAATATTATCCATATTCTCATGGTGGTGTTCCTGTTCTAGATGAGGAGGAGGAGACTTTGCTGGTGGACTGGTTCACTCTGATCCATGAGAAACACCTGCTGGTGCGCCGCGAGGCTGAGCTGGTCTACACGTACGTACCAGCGCCTCACCAGAGCCTGTGCTCATTGGCCCAGTAACCAGCTGTCTCTTTAAGATTCTCACACGATTTATTTCCTCTTGACAGGGCCAAGCAGCAGAACCTGGAGGAGAGGCAGGCTGATGTAGAGTATGAGCTGAGATGTCTTCTTAACAAGCCAGGTGTGTGATCTCACTTCCTGTTTGTGAATGACATCATAGAGCACAAGGCCCTTGCAGCGACCTGGGATGGGAGGCTTGTTAACTAAAGTCCTGATTCCATTGTTGGACTGAATTCACTGAAATGGAACGGGGTCCAGAAAAGAATCCACGTTTTAAGTCACTGCGTTACTCTTCATTCATCCTCCCCTCTTAATCCCTCCATCTTGTAGAGAAAGACTGGAATGAGGAGGACAAGGGCAGGGAGCAGGAGCTGATGACAGAGCTGGTCACCGTCATCGAACAGCGGAACCAAATCATCAACAACATGGATCAGGACAGGCAGAGGTAATCAATCACCTATCATCTCCTGTCTGTGCTCATCTAGAGCAGGATGGGCTAGTAGATGTCTGTTTTTTTTGGTGATCTTACTGTGCTTCTCCAACAGGGAAGAGGAAGAGGATAAGCTGGTGGCGACCATGTTGAAGAGAAAAGGTAAGACGAGACAAAAGCTTCATGTTTTGTTAGAACTCTCCCTTTCATCTTTCTTTCCGCTCAAAGTATTCACGCTTCTCGTCCATGTCTCCGTCTTCCCTCTCTCTCTCTCTCTCTCTCTCTCTCTCTCTCTTCTTTCTCCATCTCTCCCTTCCTCCAGACTTCCAGAAGGAGCCAGCAGCAGAGGGCGAGCAGCAGCAGCAACAGAAGAAGAAGAAGAAGGAGAAGTTTAAACCCATGAAGGTTCTGAAGAGGTTGAGTGTGAACCAAGGAAAAGGTGGCAGCCCACGCAAGGAGATGGCAGAGAAGGACAAGAGCTGAACAAGGTATGGAAGGAGGGAGGTGGATGATGGATGGAAGAAAAGGAAGAGGGATACCATCCTTTACAGGGGGACATATCAGATGGAAAGAGCAAGGAAATGGCAGATGAAAACAAAACACAGTGAGAAGGAAAAACAACCCAGGATTCTCACAGCTATGTGAAAGACTGTAATGTGTGCAACCTGCAATCTGCTCCTCCTTCCTCTTACTGTAGCATATCCTTCTAATCGCTCCTCCTTCCTCTTACTGTAGCATATCCTTCTATTCTGCTCCTCCTTCCTCTTACTGTAGCATATCCTTCTAATCGCTCCTCCTTCCTCTTACTGTAGCATATCCTTCTAATCGCGCCTCCTTCCTCTTACTGTAGCATATCCTTCTAATCTGCTCCTCCTTCCTCTTACTGTAGCATATCCTTCTAATCGCTCCTCCTTCCTCTTACTGTAGCATATCCTTCTAATCACGCCTCCTTCCTCTTACTGTAGCATATCCTTCTAATCGCTCCTCCTTCCTCTTACTGTAGCATATCCTTCTAATCTGCTCCTCCTTCCTCTTACTGTAGCATATCCTTCTAATCGCTCCTCCTTCCTCTTACTGTAGCATATCCTTCTAATCTGCTCCTCCTTCCACTTACTGTAGCATATCATTCTAATCGCTCCTCCTTCCTCTTACTGTAGCATATCCTTCTAATCTGCTCCTCCTTCCTCTTACTGTAGCATATCCTTCTAATCGCTCCTCCTTCCTCTTACTGTAACATATCCTTCTAATCGCTCCTCCTTCCTCTTACTGTAGCACATCCTTCTAATCGCTCCCCCTTCCTCTTACTGTAGCATATCCTTCTAATCTGCTCCTCCTTCCTCTTACTGTAGCATATCCTTCTAATCGCTCCTCCTTCCTCTTACTGTAGCATATCCTTCTAATCTGCTCCTCCTTCCTCTTACTGTAGCATATCCTTCTAATCTGCTCCTCCTTCCTCTTACTGTAGCATATCCTTCTAATCTCTCCTCCTTCCTCTTACTGTAGCATATCCTTCTAATCGCTCCTCCCTACCAGAGTATGTGAGCAGAGTTAAGCGGTTGGAAATCCGGCTCGTGCTGGCGATCCACCTATTTTCAACTGCTCCGCTAAAAAAAACGTCTGCGCTCACAGGAAAAAAAATGGCCGCTCCAAATTCTCCCCATTCATTAAAATCACAATTTAACCAACACCCATCTATTTTTGTGACTACCTTGACTTACCATTTGGTATTCAAGTAATGAAATCAAACCATATGATTTGAATTAAAAGTATTTTAATTAACAAATACATTGGAATATGCCAAGCCTATTTCTTTTTGCATGTGCATATGGTAAGTACACCATCATGCTTTCGGGATGCGTGTCTTTTCAGATTACACGATTTCATTCTTTAGTTGCGGATGCTACATTGCCGCAATCCCTCTCTTGCTCTTGGTCCACATCTTGTAAGTTACCTTACTCTGCTCCCTACTGTAACTCCTCGCTCCACTCCGCTCACATACTCTGCTCCCTACTGTAACTCCTCGCTCCACTCCGCTCACATACTCTGCTCCCTACCGTAGCTCCTCGATCCACTCCGCTCACATACTCTGCTCCCTACCGTAGCTCCTCGCTCCACTCTGCTCTGCTCATACTCCACTCCGCTCCCATACCTGCTCCCTACTCTCCTCGATCCACTCCGCTCACATACTCTGCTCCCTACCGTAGCTCCTCGCTCCACTCCGCTCACATACTCTGCTCCCTACCGTAGCTCCTCGATCCACTCCGCTCACATACTCTGCTCCCTACCGTAGCTCCTCGCTCCACCCCGCTCACATACTCTGCTCCCTACCGTAGCTCCTCGCTCCACCCCGCTCACATACTCTGCTCCCTACCGTAGCTCCTCGCTCCACTCCGCTCACATACTCGGCTCCCTACCGTAGCTCGATCCACTCCGCTCACATACTCTGCTCCCTACTGTAGCTCCCATGATGCTCTTCCAAATACAGCCACTCCAATGCGTTCTGTACTGTGTATATATTTGAAGTTGCCTTTGTGTGAAGAGAAGACTAAAACCTTAAGAGACGTCTGAAGACTGAATTGAAGAGGAGGTATATTTTCTGTAGATTTGCGGTTCATCGCAATATGTGGTTTCTTCTGTCCCTTTTCATTATTACTTTGCACATTGTGACCCAGGCCTTTTTTAAAATCGGCTTTTAACAAAGATATAAATACTATGACTGCAGGTTTCTTACCATTCATCAGTCTCTTATCATGGTAGAAACCAAGGAAGAACAGTCCCTCATCTCCTGGTTATTCAGTGGTCCTAAGGTTTCCCCTTTGTTCATGGACGCTGCCTATGTCTCATTGTCTGTCGACTGGATACAGAACGAAGAGTTGTGTGTGTCTGTCAGTTGTCTGGTTTGAGTCTGTGGTACTTCTGAACTATTGTGAATCTTTTTTAAAAAGAGGAACCCGTTGTTGTGAGTAAATACTGCCAGTTAAGATGGAGTAATGACAACCCAAATAATTACTCTAGCTTTTAGCGAAAAGGTTATTTCTTAACTAGCTACTTACCATGTTTTCCAAATCACTGACTATTGTACTGTAGATATTATATTGGACTGTAGATATTATGTTGGATAATCACGGGTCTGACAATGAGACATAAGACAGACAGGTAAGAAATAGTTGAGATGAAATGTAAGTAATGACTTGAAACAAGGAATGTAAAGCAGTGTATTTGACTAACATAGTTGTATCATGACAGGTCATCACTGACTTAATAGTATTACAGAATCTGACAAGATTTACAACCGAAAAACAAGTGGGAACAGTTCTAGGGGCTACATTATACAATAAGGATTGTAATAAAAAAATTAAAAAGATATATATTGTAGCCCCTAGAACTGTTCACACTTGTTTCGTTTGTAAATCTCATATACAGTGCCTTGCGAAAGTATTTGGCCCCCTTGAACTTTGCGACCTTTTGCCACATTTCAGGCTTCAAACATAAAGATATAAAACTGTATTTTTTTGTGAAGAATCAACAACAAGTGGGACACAATCATGAAGTGGAACGACATTTATTGGATATTTCAAACTTTTTTAACAAATCAAAAACTGAAAAATTGGGCGTGCAAAATTATTCAGCCCCTTTACTTTCAGTGCAGCAAACTCACCCCAGAAGTTCAGTGAGGATCTCTGAATGATCCAATGTTGACCTAAATGACTAATGATGATAAATACAATCCACCTGTGTGTAATCAAGTCTCCGTATAAATGAACCTGCACTGTGATAGTCTCAGAGGTCCGTTAAAAGCGCAGAGAGCATCATGAAGAACAAGGAACACACCAGGCAGGTCCGAGATACTGTTGTGAAGAAGTTTAAAGCCGGATTTGGATACAAAAGGATTTCCCAAGCTTTAAACATCCCAAGGAGCACTGTGCAAGCGATAATATTGAAATGGAAGGAGTATCAGACCACTGCAAATCTACCAAGACCTGGCCGTCCCTCTAAACTTTCAGCTCATACAAGGAGAAGACTGATCAGAGATGCAGCCAAGAGGCCCATGATCACTCTGGATGAACTGCAGAGATCTACAGCTGAGGTGGGAGACTCTGTCCATAGGACAACAATCAGTCGTATATTGCACAAATCTGGCCTTTATGGAAAAGTGGCAAGAAGAAAGCCATTTCTTAAAGATATCCATAAAAAGTGTTGTTTAAAGTTTGCCACAAGCCACATGGGAGACACCAAACATGTGGAAGAAGGTGCTCTGGTCAGATGAAACCAAAATTGAACTTTTTGGCAACAATGCAAAACGTTATGTTTGGCATAAAAGCAACACAGCTCATCACCCTGAACACACCAACCCCACTGTCAAACATGGTGGTGGCAGCATCATGATTTGGGCCTGCTTTTCTTCAGCAGGGACAGGGAAGGCAGGGACAGGGAAGATGGTTAAAATTGATGGGAAGATGGATGGAGCCAAATACAGGACCATTCTGGAAGAAAACCTGATGGAGTCTGCAAAAGACCTGAGACTGGGACGGAGATTTGTCTTCCAACAAGACAATGATCCAAAACATAAAGCAAAATCTACAATGGAATGGTTAAAAAATAAACATATCCAGGTGTTAGAATGGCCAAGTCAAAGTCCAGACCTGAATCCAATCGAGAATCTGTGGAAAGAACTGAAAACTGCTGTTCACAAATATTCTCCATCCAACCTCACTGAGCTCGAGCTGTTTTGCAAGGAGGAATGGGAAAAACTGATAGAGACATACCCCAAGCGACTTACAGCTGTAATCGCAGCAAAAGGTGGTGCTACAAAGTATTAACTTAAGGGGGCTGAATAATTTTGCACGCCCAATTTTTCAGTTTTTGATTTGTTAAAAATGTTTGAAATATCCAATAAATGTCGTTCCACTTCATGATTGTGTCCTACTTGTTGTTGATTCTTCACAAAAAAATACAGTTTTATATCTTTATGTTTGAAGCCTGAAATGTGGCAAAAGGTCGCGGAATACTTTCGCAAGGCACTGTATATATGTGCATGCAGTGAGTGTACAAAATATTAAGAACACCTTCCTAATATTGAGTTGCACCCCCTTTTGCCCTCAGAACAGCCTACATTCGTTGGGGCATGGTCTCTACAAGGCGTCGAAAGCATTCCACAGGGATGCTGGCCCATGTTGACTCAAATGCTTCCCACAGTTGTGTCAAGTTGGCTGGATGTCCTTTGGGTGGTGGACCGTTATTGATACACACGGGAAACTGCTGAGCGTGAAAAGCCCAGCAGCGTTACTGTTAACACAAACCGCCACTTAAATATTTTCTTGCCCGTTCACTCTCTGAATGGCACACAGACACAATCCATGTCTGTTGTTTCAATGCTTAAAAATCCTTCTTTAACCCGTCTCCTCCCCTTCATTTACACTGATTTGAAGTGGATCTAACAAGTGTCATCAATAGGGGATCATAGCTTTCACCTGGTCAGTCTAGGTCACGGAAAGAGCATGTGTTCCTAATGTTTTGTACACTCTGTGTATAGAAATTCCGTAGATATCTTTTTAACAATGTAGCAAACTGTTAGTACCTACAAGTTGATGTCAGTTTAACTGTTTTGGGAAAGTCTGCAAAATATGCAAATCTTTTTAATTGATACATTTTACAATGCCTTTGTTTGACTCTGTAAACGCTGTCTAATTCCATTGAGTTTTGCCTCAACTTAGAATCTGCTGTCAAAGTCGATAGCACTATGAGATCCATTTATGTTAAGAGTGCCCTTATTTAAATGTATTCGTCAATAAGTCTCGTTTTTGTCCGGAGTTAAACCGAATGTCTTGTTATAGTCTGTCCGTATATATTGTCTAGTACACGATCTTGTCTTCCATTCAAAATGGCTGCTTGTGTGTTTGTGCCTCTTCTTCCTATTTAAAAAACTCACACCAAGGGCTTCTGTAGAGCTATGTTGAAACATGGTCCTAAAGAGATCAACAGGATCGCATTGAAATCTGGGAGAATGAGAAATAAAACATATTAATGCCGCTAAAGAGATGTGTGGTCATATTATTTTAATGTACAGTACAATGCTTTTTCACAGTTTGACAAGGATGCATTAGGATCTTCCCAGCAACATTTGTTACCATGCCATAATTTGAACAAGCATTATGCACAAATGAAGACTAGTATCCAAGTTTGAGTTCAGAATTCCTGAGCAGTGTATTTTCTGTAGGAGAGTATTAGCAGTATAGTCGATCCATTCAGCAGAGTCAGTAGATGAGTATTCCTCTCTGTCACTCAGTCTTCTTCTCTGGCATAATGGTCCTCAGCTCTGCACTGCGGGCCTTGTCAATCACCTCCAGCTCGCGGATTTTCTGGAAGGCGAGGAGACACAAACAACCGTTTAAAAATGTGTGAGAGAGCGAGTGTACCTGTGTGTTATTTCACGTTGTGTTCACCAGTGAACCTGTATCATCGGAACCGTACAATGTAAATACTGTTGTTTTTGGGTGTAGATGATTTTCCTTAAAGACATTCCTGTGACATTAGGTATATCAGACAACTTACCTGTGAGATCTCTGTGTTGATGTTGCGATACTGCTTCCCTTTCCCCAGGGCTGTCATCTCCTCCAGAAACTCTTTCCTCTCCTCAATCTCATCCAAAACTAGGAAAGAAACACAATCCTTAGAAAACTTGCGAAGACCGTACATCAAACCAAGGAGAAACTCCTTAATCAAACACTGTGTTGGGACGGGGTACATCAAACCAAGGAGAAACTCCTTAATCAAACACTGTGTTGGGACGGGGTACATCAAACCAAGGAGAAACTCCTTAATCAAACACTGTGTTGGGACGGGGTACATCAAACCAAGGAGAAACTCCTTAAACACTGTGTTGGGACGGGGTACATCAAACCAAGGAGAAACTCCTTAATCAAACACTGTGTTGGGACGGGGTACATCAAACCAAGGAGAAACTCCTTAATCAAACACTGTGTTGGGACGGGGTTCCAGTAGGTTGGGGCGAATTAGTTTAGTAGAGTCATATGGAACTGAATTGAAATGAGGGGAAAGTTATGTATGTGAGGAGGAGAGATATGTAGGAGAGCCAGAGATGTGGACGACATGTTTCCCCGTGGCCAGAAAGCAGTAACTCTCTCTGCAGTAAACCTCACCCTCCTGGAAGCGGTCCCTCTCCTCCTCTGGGCCCTGGTCCAGGGAAATGTTCCTGGGACGACTGGGTCTGGGTTCCTCCTGCCCCGTAGCCTCCTCTTCTCCTTCTCTAAATCTCCTTACAGGAGAAGTGAGGGAGAGAATGAACGCACATACATCTCTTATCCAGATCTCTCATAGAAGGAAAGGGGGATACCTAGTCAGTTGTACAACTGAATGCGAGAGAACTACTGTAAAAGAGGGCTCATACACACAGGCCTAAATTACATATTTTTATATACAAGAACAGTGGTACATTTGTTCCCAGGTGTCCCTGACCAACTATCAGTGAACTAGTTCTGATATCAGGAGAACAGGGCCTCGATCTTTAGAATTCCAAGCATCTCGGATAGTTGAAACGGTAGTAGAGCTAAAGCGGAACACGTACATGTGGCACTGGGGCGGAACCTATCTCTGGTGTAGTTGTCCCCAGAACTACAAATGTCAGCGGTGCGCCCCAGGGGCTTGGCTGGAGTGCGGTTTGTGCTATTTTTTACGACTTTGGGTTTGGGCAGTGAGGGTGGAGCCGATGATGTGGGGTTGCAGGTCAATGGCAAAGCTGATCCTGTGAAAATGCAGACAACAAAAACATAACATCTTACCTTTGTTTGGCAAAATTATTCATTAAACTTAAATTAATGATAGGACTCAAAATAGAGCAACAGGTGTGGAGGAAGTTCATGCAGTAAGTCAACATTACTTTCCAAGAGAAGATGGATAACAAACATGTGACACTTTACGTTTGTCATTGAGCTGTCTTTGCTGGAAGTTGGTGAGTCTCGACTCTTGCATCATTACTGTGAAACCAGAGCACAGGTACGTTATTGTATGTGTGTGGATCTAACGCTCACACACAAAGAGAGAGAACAAACCCCCCACATTTCAGAATGTCCTGAATCTTCTTGCTGTACTGGGTCCTTCTAGGACAGTTCAACAGACCTCCACCAGCTTGATCACGAGAAGACGCCTCCATCTGCAACGAATGACGGAGAAGTTATCTAAAGCCAGCTGGCTACCGTTAGCTGCTGCTGAGCAAAGACCATGGCAGATAGCAAAACATTGCATGCTAGGAAGCTAAGATACCCAAACTGCAAACATGTAATATATTTATCAAGACATAACTAAACAGTGTTGTATTTCTTACCATGGATTTCTAGATATTTTTTTCAACTTGACGCTGCACCATTGGATAATGGTAAACCATAGGTCTTAAAGCCACGTGATGAGACATTTGGCCCTGCAGTACAGCATTGACCCACTAGATGGAGGCAAAACCACAGATAATTGTACAAAGCATATAGAGCTATGGATAAAGGAGGTGTTCATTTTTGTGCAATAATGTGTTTGTGAGTATAACTTATATTTTAAACGTTTAAGAATGAACCTTTTTTTATTATGTTTTCTATTTGTGTTTGACTCAAGTATCAACTGTGTAGAGCATGGCACATTATTTATCAATCCAAAGATTTTGGGTATCAAATTGTGCGGTGTGAGACTAACTAGCTAAAACATCACATTTTTTACCCCGTCATCTAGGTTGCTGACTGCTGTTGAATGCTTGAATCCATTACATTTCGTAGCTGAACTGTGAAGTGCGAGGAAAACGTAGCGAGGGAGGGAGACGGGGCACGAGGGAGTAAGTTAAGGCAGGGCATTTATGAAAGGCCATGTGTAAAGTAGGGTACTGACTGTGGTAGCTATTGGCCTTCTCACTGGTCCTCTCCCCTTCTAGCTCCCTCCCTCCCGCCCTCTCATATTCAATGGTTCTCTTTGTCTCTCTGAGTAACATTCAGCCTCAGCCGATTAAACGCAGCGAATTAGCAGTCAATTTTAGCTTGCCACACACACAAACAGAAATTAAACTGCTTTGGGGAAGGGTTTGTGTTGTGGGACAGAGATCTTGTTGTTGTAGCACTGACTACATGGCAGTGATTTGATTTATTAGTGATGTTTACAGTGCATTTGGAAAGTATTCAGACCCCTTGATTTTTTTCCAAAAATAAATACTTTACAACCTTATTCTAAAATGGATTAAATCACCCCCCCCCCTCATCAATCTACACACAATACTCCATAATGACAAAGCAAGAACATTTTTTTTGCAAATGTATTAAAAAATAAATGAAATGACATTTACATAAGTATTCAGAGCCTTTACTCAGTACTTTGTTGAAGCACCTTTGGCAGCGATTACAGCCTTGAGTCTTCTTGGGTATGACGCTACAAGCTTGGCACACCTGTATTTGGGGAATTGTTTCCATTCTTCTCTGCAGATCCTCTCAAACTCTGTCAGGTTGGATGGGGAGCGTCGCTGCACAGCTATTTTCAGGTCTTTCCAGAGATGTTCGATCGGGTTCAAGTCCTGTATCTGGCTGGGCCACTCAAGGAAATTCAGAGACTTGTCACAAAGCCACTCCTGCATCATCTTGACTGTGTGCTTAGTGTTGTTGTCCTGTTGGAAGGTGAACCTTTGCCCCAGTCTGAGGTCCTGAGCACTCTGGGGCAGGTTTTCATCAAGAATCTCTCTGTACTTTGATCTGTTCATCTGTCCCTCGATTCTGACTAGACTCCCATTTCCTGCTGCTGAAAAACATCCCCACAGCATGATGCTGCCACCGCCATGATTCACCGTAGGGATGGTGCCAGGTTTCCTCCAGACTTGAAGCTTGTCATTGAGGCCAAAGAGTTCAATCTTGGTCTCATCAGACCAGAGAATCGTGTTTCTCATGGTCTGAGAGTCTTTTCAGGCGCCTTTTGGTAAACTCCAAGCCAGCTGTCATGTGCCTTTTACTGAGGAGTGGCTTCCGTCTGGCCACTCTACCATAAAGACCTGATTGGTGGAGTGCTGCAGAGATGATTGTCATCCTGGAAGGTTTTCCCATCTCCACAGAGGAACTCTGGAGCTGTTAGAGTGACCATTGGGCTCTTGGTCACCCCTCTGACCAAGGTCCTCGATTGCTCAGTTTGACCGAGTGGCAATACGTGGTTCCATACTTCTTCCATTTAAGAATTATGGAGGTCACTGTGTTCCTGGGGACCTTCAATGCTGCAAAAATGTGTAGGTACCCCTCCCCAGATCGATATCTTGACACAATACTTTCTCAGAGCTCTACAGACAATTCCTTCAACGTCATGGCTTGGTTTTAGCTCTGACATGCGCTGTCAACTGTTGGACCTAATATTGTTTGCCTTTCCAAATCATGTCCAATCAATTAAATTTACTGCAGGTGGACTTCAAGCTGTAGAAACATTTCAGGGATGATCAATGGAAACAGGATTCACCTGAGTTCAATTCTGAGTCTAATAGCAAAGGGTCTGAATACTTATTTAAATAAGGATTTTTTTTTAAATACATTTGCTAAGATTTCTAAAAACCTGTTTTCGCTTTGTCATTATGGTTTATTGTGAGTAGATTGATGAGGAAAACAATTTCTTTAATCCGTTTTAGAATAAGGCTGTATCATAAAAAAAAGTGGAAAAGGAGAAGGGATCTGAATACTTTCCAAATGCTCTGTATGTGTTGTGTTGTTACTTGTTATTCTTTTACCTGATGCTTTTGTAGGACTATATATATATATATATATTCTCAAAATATGCAATGAATTTCAATAGATTTCAGTTTTGTATAAATAAATTGCTTTAATAGAATGACAACGTAATGACAACATCAATAATATTTGTACATTGTTGTTTCTTGTAGAAGAAAGCAGATACATCAAATGTGTAGCTTACAAAGTTTTAGAAACTATCCAGAAATGTACAAAATGGAGAGAGAAAAAAGCTAAACATGAAATTATTTTTTATAAAAACTACAAAGCAGAGAGGGTCAGTATAAAATGACTCCCGTCTAAATCACCTATGGAAGAAGAGGCATGTGGTGATCATTCACATTGCAGAGGGAGCCGAGAGGGAGATTAAACAGGATACAGAAAAGGGAGATGCAGAGGGAAAACCTATGGACATAAACTATAGCATGTGGCATTTGTTCTAAACAGCTCACTAATTCTCACTAAGAGTAAATCTTTAGTTTAAAGCTGGAGAATTCTTCACAAAAGGATTTTGTCGACTTTGTACTTGCTGAGTCATGTAGATTGTTTTGCTTTGATCATTTGGTAGACAAATGGAATTAGAAGCAACCAGAGCGTACAAATGCAATCCAAATCAATAAAAAGAAAAGTCCAGTGACTTCAACAATATTTTTATTATTTATGAGTAGTATAAGCGAAATGTGTGCCATATATTCTCATCGAGGATATTAGAGCATGTAGAGTGTTATTGGCACATGTACATTGAGTTGAGGTAATGTGCTGCTTTCCAGAACTCTATGCTAAAGTGTTTCCAGGAATTCTCTTTCCCTCCTTTTTTGTGTCCTCTTTCCTCGTCAACTCTGGTTTCGCACAACGCAACACATAAGGAGTCAAGCTGCATCCCAGAAGGTGATACCGAGTCAGTTGCACTACTGAACGCATTCAACCGTGTCTTCCACATCTAAACCAAACCCTTTGTATCAGAGATGTGCAGTGGGGGCTGCCTTAAACGACTTCCATGGCGCCTGGGGAATAGATGTTGCAGGTGAACTGCCTTGCTCAAGGGCAGAATAGAAGATTTTTCCACCGCGCCGGCTCAGGGTTTCGAACCGGCAAGCTTTCAGTTACTGGCCTAATGCACTTAACGGTTAGGCTACCTGACGCCCGTAGACCAACGCATAACGTTTTTGCCCAAGTAAACTGACCTTTCTTTCAAAAGCAGTGGTGGAGATATGTCAGTGTAATATCGGACCAGAATGTAAAGTCATAAAAAATAACCAACAAATACATCACTTAAGTCATAAAAAAAATACTAAAATGAAGTCACACAAACATTTCCTTTAGTTTGGTTAATAGAATCGGATTATTTCAATCTAAAACAACCCAGTTCTGATAAACATCATGGTGTATTTGTCTTAGGCTGATAGCCTGTCGAAACCTGCTGAAAGCCAGTCCTTGCTGGCAATGTTACACAACCCTGGTTATATAGGTAGCTAGGGTTGGAAAAATTCCATTAACTTTCCCCAAATTCCCCAGTTTTCCAGAAATCCCAGTAAGAGGATTCCTGGATATGCTGCTTATTCCCTCCTAATTCCAGGAACTTCCAAATAGGATTTCTGGAAAACCTGGGAATTTTGGGGAAGTTAGCAGCATTTTGAAACCCTGTGTGTATCCTTCTTACCACTACGGTATTAGTTCTGTGTGCTCTGGGCTCATCATCACAATAAGCCCTCTTACTATACACTATGACACTCTGGCAGCTGGCATCCTGACCTTACACACTAAAACATGGCACACATTGGTTAAAGGTTTATTCTGATTGGCTATTGACCATTGGCTGTGATAGAAAATATACTGTACAGTAAAAGATTATAAGGACTCCATGAATAGAGACACTGTCAAGTCCCAATGAATCCCAATACCACATCAGTAAGATATCCATCCTTTGTTAACCCGCCACACACACACACACACACATTCAGTAGCCACCTTACACCCTTCCAATCTTTGTCTTTCTTTATCCCTTTCTCAGGGTCGCGAGAAGGTGGTGTAGAGACACACACACACACACACACACACACACACACACACACACACACACACACACACACACACACACACACACACACACACACACACACACACACACACACACACACACACACACACATCCGATCCCATGCATCTCAGTCTCTCATGGCCGTGACAGGGTGGTATAGACAGGCTGCTCCCAATGTGTAGGACTGTGAGACTGGGCCACGCTGGAGGGGTCAGTGATGGTAGTGTAGAGGGGCCTCTGGCTGGGCCCCATGTAGGAGAAGGCTGAGTACAGCCCCGGGGCCTGGCTGGAGTGGGCGTAGTACGGCCCCGGAGCCTGGTGCTCCCCGTACTCAAACTGGGCCCTGGAGGGCAGCGAGGGGAAGGCTGATCCGTAGTGGGGGAGGCTGAGGGGGGTGTAGGTGACGTGGGTTCCTGACGAAGAGGAGGAAGACTCTGCGTAGTGGCTCCCGGCCCCGGACTCACTCTTGATCTGGGCCTTGGTGGCGTCTGAGGCAGAGGGGGAGGGCTGTTGATGCTGATGCTGCTTGGAGAGCCAGGCGGCTGAGTGGCCGCTGGCAGCAGCGAGGGCGTAGGCGTAGGATGTAGCGGAGGAGCTTGATGTGGCGGCGCCTCCCTGGCCAACCCCCGGGTGCCCGTTGGGCGGCAGGTACTGGTCAAACTCGTTGACGTCGAAGGGCTCGATGTTGGCCATCACGTCGTGGCTGATCTCGCCGATGTCCATGGTGCAGAAGTCGATGTGGGGTTTCCCGCCCGCTGATGAATGGCCCCCGGAGGCCCCCTCTGCTCCTACCCCCAGGCCTCCTCCACGGGAGGACCCTGAGCCACCTCCGCCCTCCCTCTTCCCCTCCGTCATCTTTCCAGACTGGAGCTCTGTCTTTGGGGTGGTGGGGGGTGTTGGCGGGCTGTGACCCTGACCTGGAAGGAAAAGGGAACATACCGATCAGCAAAGCAATAGAAGTGAAACACTTGGAATGGAGACCAGTAGTTCAGTTTTCTTCTGGTTCTCTCAGGTTACAGAAGGCCGTGTGGTTCCAGGTGGCCTATTGTTTGCCCTAGCTTGTTGAAGTAGGACTTACTCATAGTATTGGGTAAATTCATTAACCAATAAAGCTGAACTCACCTGCAGGGTGGTGGTGATGATGGTGGTGGAGGTCGGCCAGGGGGGACCCAGCCCCTGTACTGTGCACATCCAGGTGGAGGGCCTTGTAATGGGACTGGGCGTGGCTGCCCTCCCCCTCTGCTCCCTCCCCTCCCTCACCATTGGTCCCCAGCTTGCCGTTCTTGCGTCTGCGGGGCTGGTACTTGTACTCTGGGTAGTCCTTCTTATGTTGTTTCCGCAGTCGCTCCGCCTCCTCAATGAAAGGCCTCTTGTCACTCTCATTCAGGAGCCTGTGGGACAAAACATGGTCATGGCAGGGCGGCAGGTAGCCTAGTGGTTAGAAAGAGGGCTGGTCCAGTAACTGAGAAGTCACTTGTTTGAATCCCAAATGCTGACTAGGGGAATAATCTGTCAATGTGCCCTTTACCAAGGCATTTAAAGGCATCTAGTTGCTCTGGATAAGTGTTTTTGCTAGTTAACTTTAATGGTTATATAATATAGTGCCTTTAATTTCATGCATGAGTCATGCTCCAATTGCACACAAACGCCAACAAGGCCTACAGGTAGCCTGTAAATTATACATTTCCCACGTAGGCCTATTAATTTCAATGCCTGCCAATGCCCACCTCCACAGTTTGCCGAGTGTCTTGCTGAGCTCAGCGTTGTGCAGGTGAGGGTACTGGTCCGCCAGTTTACGGCGCGCGGCCTGCGCCCACACCATGAAGGCGTTCATCGGTCTCTTCACGTGCGGCTTGCTCTTGTTCCCGTTGTTTACGCGCACGGGCATGGGCACGAGCGTCCAGTCGTATCCGTCCAGCACCTGGCTGACCGCCTCGCGGATGCCGATGGGGAACCGGTCCATATCCACCTCTGACTTTGGTACTAGTCCACCGTCTTCTCCGCCGCCATCTGCGCCAGAAAGCCCCGTCAGTTGCTGCGACGGACCGATGAGCGGGGAGTCCCGGCCGCCGGTGGCCCCGGAGTGTGCCGGTGACAGAGAGTGACCATCATCTGAGCCCCCGGGACTCAACTCTGCCTCGGATAGACTGTGCTCCTCTCCAGACATTTTAATGTATAGGCTATAATCGATTGGAAACAAAAAAATATCCTTGCAGGAAAATTTGGTAAGTTGTTCAGAGAATGCAAAACTTGAAGCTACAGCTGAGAGATGTGCTCCGGACTCGCTCCTTTACATGGAATTATTCCTATATGCCACGCGTAAACCCATAGCCTACTCGTGCGTAATCGAATGTACCCAAATCCTGTCCTTTGCACTTCCCATTCACTTCCACCGATGTCGCCTGAAATGAATAATATAGAATAGAACAACATTAGGCAATTAACACATTTTACATTGGTCAATGAGGTCAGACCCCATTTGATAACTTTTTTCACATGTTTTTTTATAGACCTAAGCAGAGACTGTACCCAGTGGGAACAGACGTCAATTCAACGTCTATTCCCAGTGGATATGGCCCATTACAATGGTAGGCCTAGAAATGACCGTTAGCTCTGAGACGAACAGAAAGACATTCATACAATGTTTTCTTGTTGACAGTTGTGTTAGGCCACAAAATGTAACGAATGATAGGCTAATATATGTCCACTGGAACCAATTTATAGGCTACATAATAAGAGGACCAACTTCTTCTTCACCGGTTCTTGTCATTTTATATCTGTCCATATGCCATTACAGCTGAATCATAGGAGGGTTTGCTTCACCCAAGATGCACTATTTTCCAAAGAAACAAGGTTCATGAAGAAAACTGAACATTAAAAACTAACATCATAAATGTTTCAGTACTTATCTTTAAATAATTCTGGGAATTTGTATTTGACTGTTTTAATCCTATTTTAAGGCTAAAGCTGGAAAAGCCCGTAAAATTCCGCCCAACATCATCTTGGGAATTAAAAAAACCTCTTAGCTAATAAGATTTGGATATTTCTGAAATTCCACCCAAAAGCGTAAACACATCTATTTTATGTTCATATGGAAAATAAAGTTACAATACTTACCAATGCAGAGTTTAGGAGGTCGCCCGTTCAATACGGGAGTTCGTGCGTTCCCCTGTCCACCAGTGTGACGCTCGCCCTGTCCCCTGCCCCCTCGTTTGGTTTGCCCTTCGATGAATGGCCGCTCTGTATCGCGCACCGGAGCTTAAAGAGCGCTGTTGTGAGAAGGAACGAGAGAAAAAAAAGTGATTGAAAGTGGAAAACATTCTGAGAGGCAGCATTCCAACACTGAGTCGACGCCACCCTCTTGCGCACACGCCGGACGCCTATTGGTCATTTAATATTCTCCGGATTTCTTACTGGACGACGGGGTTACTGTTATTGCCTGTCCGTCTGTCACCACTAATATTTCCAATGAAAGGAGGTGAGATTTTACATCGGAGTGGCTTAAGTGACTTTACACTGGCTCTATTTAGGAACCAAATAAGGTCCGCTTTGTTTGATGTGTTGACATGTTATATTGAATAAATAAACAATCATGATAATACATTTGTGGTCAAAGTACACTAAATTTCATGAAAAATCTCCAAGGGATTAAAATACATAACGTCGTTATATTCATTATAACGTCATTATACAGTTGGTGAGGCTCTATGTGATGCAGTGAATATGTTACTTATATCTAGGTCATCGTTAACTCCAGGAAATTAATAATGAACGAATTAGGTCTATGGCCTAAAAATAATTTAAAGTACCACTTAATACGTTTTTGGGGGTATCTGTACTGTAATATTTCTATTTTTTTTTACAACTTTTACTTTTACTACATTCCTTCCCTGACACTCAAAAGTACTCGTAAAAATGTCGAATGCTTAACAGGACAGGAACATAGTCCAATTCACACACTTATCAAGAGAACATCCCTGGTCATCCCATACTGCCTCTGATCTGGAGGACTCACTAAACAGAGAACATCCCTGGTCATCCCATACTGCCTCCGATCTGGAGGACTCACTAAACAGAGAACATCCCTGGTCATCCCATACTGCCTCTGATCTGGAGGACCCACTAAACAGAGAACATCCCTGGTCATCCCATACTGCCTCTGATCTGGAGGACCCACTAAACAGAGAACATCCCTGGTCATCCCATACTGCCTCCGATCTGGAGGACCCACTAAACAGAGAACATCCCTGGTCATCCCATACTGCCTCTGATCTGGAGGACCCACTAAACAGAGAACATCCCTGGTCATCCCATACTGCCTCCGATCTGGAGGACCCACTAAACAGAGAACATCCCTGGTCATCCCATACTGCCTCCGATCTGGAGGACCCACTAAACAGAGAACATCCCTGGTCATCCCTACTGCCTCTGATCTGGAGGACCCACTAAACAGAGAACATCCCTGGTCATCCCATACTGCCTCTGATCTGGAGGACCCACTAAACAGAGAACATCCCTGGTCATCCCATACTGCCTCCGATCTGGAGGACCCACTAAACAGAGAACATCCCTGGTCATCCCATACTGCCTCCGATCTGGAGGACTCACTAAACACAAATGATTAGTTTGTAAATGAACTGTTTGCGTGTTCCCCTGGCTATCCAGAAATGTTTTTTTTTTAAATGGTGATGTCTGGTTAACTTAATATAAGGAATGTGAAATGATTTATACCTTTACTTTGACTTTTGATACTTGGGTATATTTTATCGATGACATTTACTTCTGATACTTACATTTACATTTACATTTAAGTAATTTAGCAGACGCTCTTAAGTATATTTAAAACCAAATACTTTTAGACTTTTACTCAAGTATTATTTTACTGGTGACTTTCACTTGTGAGTAATTTTATATTAAAGATATCATTACTTTTACTCAAGTATGATAATTGGGTACATTTCCAGTACTGCCTGTGGCTGATATAGTACTGAAATATGACAAAAGGTGATATAGGGTAGAGTGAGTTGCTGGAGGAGTTGAATTAGATCCAAAAGCATCATCCCTATATTGTTGACCAGCAATAAGGGCCTTATGGGCCCAATCCTGAGGTCAATGTACGTGACCTTTCACCCCTATACGCTATGAAATACGTAACTTTTCTCACTTCCAATATTGCTCTTCCAAATTTCTCTTGGACATCCCTTAAAAAGATGACATATGCATCTAAAATACATGTCAAGATCCAGAGTGTTCTGTGTGTAAGATTGTGCTGTTGAGGTCAAATCATTCATTATATTGACTGCATTCAATGTATTGTTACTGTAACTGGCTGTATTCTATGTAACTTGTAAGTAACTTACCTGTAGTCATTAATATATCAGATATTTACAGTATATAAGTACATTGTCACACGTTAAGATATATTAAGGG
Source organism: Oncorhynchus gorbuscha (assembly GCF_021184085.1). NCBI lineage: Eukaryota > Metazoa > Chordata > Actinopteri > Salmoniformes > Salmonidae > Oncorhynchus > Oncorhynchus gorbuscha. The sequence goes on from NC_060190.1 coordinate 6,436,865, forward strand.
ACTGCATATTATGGGCCACCACACACACACACACACACACACACACACACACACACACACACACACACACACACACACACACACACACACACACACACACACACACACACACACACACACACACACACACACACACACACACACACACACACACACTGATTGCAACAATAACCGCCAGTGTTTCCCTTTTCCTTCTCATGTTGAATCCGTGTCTCAGTTTTCTCTCTCTCTCCCTTTCTCCCTCTCGTCTCTCTCTTCTTTAGCCTCTTTGTTGTCATCTCAGGTGAATTGTGACCATGTGATCAGATGCCCTGCAAGCACCCTTCCATTAGCCTCCTAAATGAAGAAAAATGAGAGGAACAAAAAGCAGTTTTGTGCATCTTGAAAAAATGATAAGAGAAAAGAAAGAGATGTGTGTCTCTGGGCCCTGTGTTACTACACAGACACAGTATCTCACACATAACACAACATCCAAGGACTGCACTAGCTGGACTAGCTTTCTCCATCTGTTTGATTCTCATGTCCACCGAGACCATGGGTCTGGGCCTTTGGGTGCTGGTCTTGGTGGGTTCGTCCGAGAGGGGTTGGTTGGGGGTGCAGGATTCAGGATGGGGGCTACATGCACCCCTCTGACTACACTGGGATACTGAGGCCCTGTCCTGGCTTTGATGTGAGTGACTACTTCTGTTTGTGTATGAGTGAGGGGAGTTTAAAGAAAATCTCTCTCACTCATATGCTGACAAAAGGTTTGATTTGATGTGGATTTATATAAGCAAGCAAAGGAATCTGACAGACTAAGAGAAAGTTGGAATTAATTGTGATAAGTATTTTGTGATTCAGAGTGACTGTGCTGTAGGCTATGCTATATTATGCATTAGGTGAAATACAAATCACTGTGCATTTATGCAGGGCGTGGCATTCTTTTTTTATGTGAATGCGAGATGTTTACTTTGAGTATTCCCAATGTATTGTAACTAGAAGGTAAGAATATGTTTGAATTTATTTAAAACGAAACTGTTTTTTTAGTGAGACTCCAAATTAAAAGTAAATAGTTAATTAGCAGTGATTCAAGTTGTCATTATTTTGTTAATTCACACGAAATCCTCATTTTTTTTCGTTGCCAAAATTAGCGTTAGATATTCTATAAATTCTCAATATACCATTAACTAACGAAATAAGCACCTGCTTTACAATTTTCTCAATTTAACAAAACTGCAATTGTACTATATACGTTCATAACACTGAGATCATGCTCCAATGCGATGCGAGAAGAGCTACTTCAGTCAATTATTTGCGAGAAATGTTATAGGTCTACTAGAAATGGTTTAATTCTGCTTAGAATTCCGGTTAAATAACGCAATAAAACTCTGTGCTACTCATACGCCTATCATAAGGTCAGTTCAATCAGAATGTTCATAATATGTTATTCATTGTTGTAGCATTAATCGTGGAGAAATGCATTCATATACTATATATATATATATATATATATATATAAATTGTATAAATTGCTCTAAAAACAATTGTCTTGATAGTGTGGGAAAAACGCACAAACGGTAGATCTAATGAATGAACAGCTAGTCGCATACGAGTTGTAAACAACTTTAAAAGGAGGCCTGCCAAAAAAGTGAACTTGATGTATTGGTCTAATAACGTTCGTTTGATTTCCATCTCGCTTTCGTTTTTTTTTTTCTCAAGAATTACATACTTGCAATCTATTATTTTTTCGGCCTAATCAGTCGATTATTATAAACTATTTACGTCTAAAAGATCATCCGGGTTTGAATGTATAAGTTAACATTCGTTTGATTAAATATTATCTTTGAAATATATTAGTTCAATAGCTAGTAATTATGAAGAAAAAGTGGGGCGTTTAGAAAATGAAAGTTGAGTGCAACTTTATTGCCTAAATATAATTAATCTCTGTCTGTTTATAGTCAACTATGAGACATATTCTATAGGCTACTACTAAGACTACTACTAAGACTACAAAATAGTCTTAGTAGTAAAAAAGACTACAAAATACTGATGTCAATCTATTTATTTTAAAGAAAGTCAATTTGAATTGTTTGTAAATGCATTTTACTCAATCTTTTTAGTTTGTTCCACTTTACACAATATATGGGACTGGGTGTGCTTATCAATACAATGAATTATGTACATTTTTGGTACAAAGGTAATATTTTTCATATAACATAGAGAGATACTGTCCATATCTTTCTCCTATCCAGGTCCCATCTCTCCCATCCAGGGCTATGGGCCCCAGGGGCTGACATAGCTCTGTGGAAAATAGAACTCACATGTCCATCTATTAACCACAGTGAGACATACCTGCCATGTGACCGGCTGCACTAATGTGTCTGCTCCTGTCGCTGTCACAAGAGTCTGCATGGTGCTGTGGCAGGAGAGAAAGAGAGGGGATGGGGAACTCATGACTAGCAGGCTCAAGGGGTTAGGCTTCACTATGTCTGACTCCCCAGGTGCATGTGGGGTGATATGGGACAGCAGCAGCCATTTTGTGTTCATGTTTGTGACTCTGTCCCCACAACATGTAACCTCTTACTCTCAAATGAACCAATAAGCCTTGCAGCGACATACTATGAATGTCATTGCGATGTCATGTTCTAAAATGATAGCGGTGGCAGAAAAATATTTGAAAAAGTGAATCCAGTTTTGCATCCTGGAAAACAGCATGCTGATGGTGAAATCCTAGAGGAGAAGAAGGAACGAGAGAGAGATGGCTGCCCTTTTGTGTTGGCCTCAGTCCATAGAATAGTTTCACTGGGAAATTCCTGAAATCTGACGAGAGAGAGAGAAAGAGAGAGAGAGAGAGAGAGAGAGAGAGAGAGAGAGAGAGAGAGAGAGAGAGAGAGAGAGAGAGAGAGAGAAAGAGAGAAAGAGAGAGAGAGAGAGAGAGAAAGAGTGAGAAAGAGAGAAAGAGAGAGAGAGAAAGAGTGAGAAAGAGAGAGAGAGAGAAAGAGAGAGAGAGTGAGAGAGAGAGAGAGACAGAGAGAGAGAGTGAGAGAGAGAGAGGGAGAGAGAGAGACAGAGAGAGAAACAGAGAGAGAAACAGAGAGAGAGACAGAGAGAGAGAGAGAGAGAGAGACAGAGAGACAGAGAGACAGAGAGAGAGAGAACAATGGAACATGGACAGCGGTCAACATATTCATGCAGCGGGTCACATTCTGCGTTCTACTGTCGTGTGTATAATTGAGGGAAAGACAGTCATTCCCATGTCAATGGACACGTAGGGCTGATGTGAATGGCGCTGTTTGTTCCGAATGATGACGCACTCAATAGAAGCCCCGAAATAATTTGACAAGGAGGAACTGCATATATTAGCACGGTTGTATTTGACAACCTATTGCTTCCTGAATGATGGAAATATTCTCTACTTACAGTCAAAGTGAGCTTATACTTGTTTGGGTTTTTCCCCCTATTAATTGTGACATGTTTTGTTGACACTTCAATTTCACAGTTAGCAACAAGTGAAAATACGTAGTTCAAAATCATTTCATCACAAACCTATTGGCCAGAACATCTGTAAACAGGTTTGACTCAATCAGGGTTCAGGACAATTCAGGAATGAAACTATTCTCATGGACAAATTCCACATCCAAAGCAACTAACAGGAATTAAAACCTAATCAACCCTCACCAACTCTGACCCAAATCTCTACATCTTTTTAACAACTTGCTCTAATTGATTAATATCGCTTCTAAAAGGAGAATTTCTTAACACCATAAACAACTAGGCCATGTGAGTGACAAAATTGTGTATCATTCATGCTGGGAAATGGAGAATGTGGATGGAAGGCCCCAGCCCACGTCTCCATGGTTCAGGTGTAGCCTTTACCCTCCATGGCTCACATATTTACTCCTAGTTACATTATGACACTCAGCCTGCCCTGGATACCATCTTAGTAATTATAGTTTTTACCCCCAAACCATAAGACTCCTGAACAGGTAACCAAAGGGTTACCTGGACTATTTGCATTGTGTGCCCCACCCCCAACCCCTCTTTTACGCTGCTGCTACTCTTTGTTTATCACTAGTGTATGTAGCCTCACTACTGTTATAGCCTCACTACTGTTATAGCCTCACTACTGTTATAGCCTCACTACTGTATGTAGCCTCACTAGTGTATGTAGCCTCACTACTGTTATAGCCTCACTACTGTTATAGCCTCGCTACTGTATGTAGCCTCACTAGTGTATGTAGCCTCACTAGTGTATGTAGCCTCACTACTGTATGTAGCCTCACTAGTGTATGTAGCCTCACTACTGTTATAGCCTCACTACTGTTATAGCCTCGCTACTGTATGTAGCCTCACTAGTGTATGTAGCCTCACTAGTGTATGTAGCCTCACTACTGTATGTAGCCTCACTAGTGTATGTAGCCTCACTACTGTTATAGCCTCACTACTGTTATAGCCTCGCTACTGTATGTAGCCTCACTAGTGTATGTAGCCTCACTAGTGTATGTAGCCTCACTACTGTATGTAGCCTCACTAGTGTATGTAGCCTCACTACTGTTATAGCCTCACTACTGTTATAGCCTCGCTACTGTATGTAGCCTCACTAGTGTATGTAGCCTCACTAGTGTATGTAGCCTCACTACTGTATGTAGCCTCACTAGTGTATGTAGCCTCACTACTGTTATAGCCTCACTACTGTTATAGCCTCGCTACTGTATGTAGCCTCACTAGTGTATGTAGCCTCACTAGTGTATGTAGCCTCACTACTGTATGTAGCCTCACTAGTGTATGTAGCCTCACTACTGTTATAGCCTCACTACTGTTATAGCCTCACTAGTGTATGTAGCCTCACTAGTGTATGTAGCCTCACTACTGTATGTAGCCTCACTAGTGTATGTAGCCTCACTACTGTTATAGCCTCACTACTGTTATAGCCTCGCTAGTGTATGTAGCCTCGCTACTGTATGTAGCCTCACTAGTGTATGTAGCCTCACTACTGTTATAGCCTCACTACTGTTATAGCCTCGCTAGTGTATGTAGCCTCGCTACTGTATGTAGCCTCACTAGTGTATGTAGCCTCACTACTGTTATAGCCAAACTACTGTTATAGCCTCACTACTGTATGTAGCCTCACTACTGTTATAGCCTCACTACTGTTATAGCCTCACTACTGTATGTAGCCTCACTAGTGTATGTAGCCTCACTACTGTTATAGACTCACTACTGTTATAGACTCACTACTGTTATAGCCTGACTACTGTATAGAGCCTCGCTACTGTTATTTTTGGCTGTCTTTTTACTGTTGTTTTTATTTCTTTACTTACCTATTGTTCACCTAATACCTTTTTTGCACTGTTGGTTAGAGCCTGTAAGTAAGTATTTCACTGTAAGGTGAAATGCACCTGTTGTACACCTGTTGTATTCGGCGCACGTGACAAATACACTTTGATTTGATATATCCTGCGACTAACATTCAGATGTATTTTATACCACGGATATATTTTATTAGTAGATCATGTTCAGATATACAATATGCTCTGATTAATTGAAACAGTGTTCTTATTGATGCCAAATGCATTGTATTCGCAAAGTATTCAGACCCCTTGACTTTTTCCACATTTTGTTATGTTACAGCCTTATTCTCAAATGGATCTAACAATTTTTTCCCTCATCAATCTACACACAATATCCAATATTGTCAAAGCGAAAACAGGTTTTTAGAAATTATGGCACATTTATTAAATACAAAAACAGAAATACCTTATTTACATAAGTATTCAGACCCTGTGCTATGAGACTCAAAATTGAGCTCAGGTGCATCCTGTTTCCATTGATCATCCTTTAGAGGTTTATACAACCTGATTGAAGTCCACATGTGGTAAATTCAATTGATTGGACACGATTTGGAAAGGCACACACCTGTCTATATAAGGTCCCACAGTTCACAGTGCATGTCAGCACAAAAACCAAGCCATGAGGTCAAAGGAATTGTCCGTAGAGCTCCGTGACAGGATTGTGTCGAGACACAGATCTGACAACCATCTCTGTAGCACTCCACCAATCAGGACTTTATGGTAGAGTGGCCAGACGGAAGACGTTCTTCAGTAAAAAGGCACATGACAATGACCGTGAACACACAGCCAAGACAATGCAGGAGTGGCTTTGGGACAAGTCTCTGAATGTCCTTGAGTGGCCCAGCCAGAGCCCAGACTTGAACCCGATCAAACATCTCTAGATAGACCTGAAAATAGCTGTGCAGCGACGCTCCCCATTTAACCTGACAGAGCTTGAGAGGATCTGCAGAGAAGAATGGGAGAAACTCCCCAAATACAGGTGTGCCAAGCTTGTAGCATCATACCCAACAAGACTCGAGGCTGTAATCGCTGCCAAAGGTGCTTCAACAAAGTACTGAGTAAAGGCTCTGAATACTTATGTAAAAGTAATATTTAACTGAAATTTAGGTTTTCAAAAATGTGCAAAAATTTCTCAAAACCTGGTTTTGGTTTGTCATTATGGAGTATTTTGTGTAGATTGATGAGGGGGATAACTCTTTAATCAATTTGAGAATAAGGCTGTAATGTAACAAAATGTGTAAAAAGTCAAGGGGTCTGAATACTTTCCGAATGCACTGTATATGCCATTTAGCAGACACTTTTTGTAAAGAGACTAGTAGTAGTAGTAGTAGTAGTAGTAGTAGTAGTAGTAGTAGTAGTAGTAGTAGTAGTAGTACATACATTTTCATATGAGGGGCCTGAGTGGGAATCTAACCTACAACATATGAGTGGGAATCTAACCTACAATCCTGACACTGCAAGTGCCATGCTCTACCAACTCAGCCACCCAGGACCACTGTCAGACCATACTGATGCCATGGCTCCCTGTGATTCATAGTTTAGTGATTTAGTGATATAGTGGTTTAATGTGCACGGCCTCATGCAGATTCCAGAAGGATGAATAAAAAATTATGCTGCTTGCTGACCTTTGTCTCTCCTCACCCATTTTTTGCAATGAATCAGTGCAGCTGCGTAACACTTAAATGGGTCCCCCTCTCTTCCCGTGAGTGTCTGTGACTAAAACCATGAATCCTCTCTTTGTGTTCCATCTGCAGAATTGCCCATTTCTTGCCCTCTCTCTTTTTATTTGGGAAGGGGGTTGAGGTTGGCTTCGGTTGCGATAGTGGTGAGGGTGGAAGTTTGGGGGAGGGGGGACTTGTTGGACCACATTCCTGTGCAGCTGTGGAGGCTGGTGGAGGCTGGGGCGGGGGGGTTTAGAGAGAGCAGGATCATCATTGCATTTGCAAGGCATCATGAATGGGCTATTGTTCGCCCCTGGGTCCGTATCTACACTGGCCCGAGTTACCTCAATTGTGATGGAGGGATGGAGAGAGAGAGAGAGAGATGGAGAGATGGAACTCGAAAACAAGATATCAAGAAAATGAGAGAACGAAAGAACGAGAGAAAGAAGAGAAAGAGAGATGGGGAGAATGAGACCACTAGAGAGAGAGATGGAATTATGGGACTGAGTCATTAGCAGGAGGTTGAAAATTATGTTATTAAAATAATGTGAAGGTGGACAATGGTGTCTGTGACTGGCTGGCAGTGGCCCCTCAGTCATAGTGTCAGCACCGGGCTAGTCATGGCATTTTTTCACACAGACGTGTAGGATGTTGACTATTTATTTAGCTTAGCCATTCATCAAATCAAATTTATTTATATAGCCCTTTGTACATCAGCTGATATCTCAAAGTGCTGTACAGAAACCCAGCCGAAAACCCCAAACAGCAAGCAATGCAGGTGTAGAAGCACGGTGGCTTGGAAAAACTCCCTAGAAAGGCCAAAACCCAGGAAGAAACCTAGAGAGGAACCAGGCTATGAGGGGTGGTCAGTCCTCTTCTGGCTGTGACGGGCGGAGATTATAACAGAACATGGCCAACTTTTCAGGGAAGTTAGGAACCAATACACACAGGCAGTTAGGAAAGCAACGGCTAGCTTTTTCAAACAGAAATTTGCATCCTGCAGCACAAACTCCAAAAAGCTCTGGGACCCTGTAAAGTCCATGGAGAATAAGAGCACCTCCTTCCAGCTGCCCACTGCACTGAGGCTAGGAAACCCTTTCACAACTGATAAATCTCCGATAATCGAGAATTTCAATAAGCATTTTATTTTACAGCTGGCCATGCTTTCCAACTGACTAACCCTACCCCGGTCAAAAGCTCTACACCCCCCACAGCAACTTGCCCAAGCCTCCCCATTTCTCCTTCACCCAAATCCAGATAGCTGATGTTCTGAAAGAGCGGCAAAATCTGGACCCCTACAAATCAGCCAAGCGAGACAATCTGGACTCTCTCTCTTTCTAAAATTGTCCGCCTCAATTGTTGCAACCCCTATTACTAGCTTGTTCAACCTCTCTTTCGTATCGTCTGAGATCCCCAAAGATTGGAAAGCTGCCGCGGTCATCACCCTCTTCAAAGGGGGAGACACTCTAGACCCAAACTGTTACAAACCTATATCTATCCTACCCTGCTTTTCTAAAGTCTTCGAAAGGCAAGTTAACAAACAGATCACTGAACATTTTGAATGGCACCGTACCTTCTCCGCTATGCAATCTGGTTTCCGAGCTGGTCATGGGTGCACCTCAGCCACGCTCAAGGTCCTAAATGATATCATAACCGCCATTGATAAAAGACAATACTGTGCAGCCATCTTCATCGACCTGGCCAAGGCTTTCGACTCTGTCAATCCCCGCATTCTTATCGGCAGACTCAACAGCCTTGGTTTCTCAAATGACTGTCTCGCCTGGTTCACCAACTACTTCTCAGATAAAGTTCAGTGTATCAAATCAGAGGGCCTGCTGTCCAGACCTATGGCAGTCTTTATGGGGCTGCCACAGGGTTCAATTCTCAGGCTGACTCTTTTCTCTGTATACATCAATGATGTTGCTCTTGCTGCTGGTGATTCTCTGATTCACCTCTACACAGATGACACCATTCTGTATACTTCTGGCCCTTCTTTGGACACTGTGTTAACAAACCTCCAGACGAGCTTCAATGCCGTACAAAACACCTTCTGTGGTCTCCATCTGCTCTTAAATGCAAGTAAAACTAAATTAATGCTCTTCAACCGATAGCTGCCCGCACCTGCCCGCCCGTCTTGCATCACTACTCTAGACGGCTCTGACTCTGACGTGGACAACTACAAATACCTAGATGTCTGGTTAGACTGTAAACTCTCCTTCCAGACTCACATTAAGCATCTCTAATCCAAAATGAAATCGAGAATTGGCTTCCTATTTCGCAACAAAGCATCCTTCACTCATGCTGCCAAACATACCCTCGTAAGTTTGACTATCCTACCTATCCTTGACTTCGGCGATGTCATTTACAAAATAGCCTCTACTCAGCAAATTGGATGCAGTCTATCACAGTGCCCTCCATTTTGTCACCAAAGCCCCATATACTACCCACCACTGCGACCTGTATGCTCTCGTTGGCTGGCCCTCGCTTCATATTTGTCACCAAACCCACTGGCTCCAGGTCATCTATAAGTCTTTGCTAGGTAAAGCCCCGCCTTATCTCAGCTCACTGGTCACCATAGCAGCACCCACCCGTAGCACGCGCTCAAGCAGGTATATTTCACTGGTCACCCCCAAAGCCAACTCCTCCTTTGACCGCCGTTCCTTCCAGTTCTCTGCTGCCAGTGACTGGAACAAATTGCAAAAATCACTGAAGCTGGAGTCTAATATCTCCCTCACTCACTTTATGCATCAGCTATCAGAGCAGCTCACAGATCACTGCACCTGTACATCTGTAAATAGCCCATCCAACTACCTCATCCCCATATTGTTATTTTTGTTGTTGTTGCTCCTTTGCACCCCAGTACCTCTACTTGCACATTCATCTTCTGGACATGTATCACTCCGGTGTTTAATTGCTAAATTGGAATTATTTCGCCACTATGGCCTATTTATTGCCTTACCTCCCTAATCTTACTACATTTGCACACACTGATTTTTGTATTGTGATATTGACTGTAGGTTTGTTTGTTCCATGTGTAACTCTGTGTTGTTTGTGTCGCACTGCTTTGATTTATCTTGGCCAGGTCGCAGTTGTAAATGAGAACTTCTTCTCAACTGGCCTACCTGGTTAAATAAAGGTGAAATAAAAATTTTTAAACATTAATTGGAGTAAAACAAGCTTATATTTTGGGTTCTGTAGGACGACAGTTGAACTAAGCTCCTGAGGCATTTCTAAGTTAAATTCTCCACAAATCAATGGGTAAGAGTACATATCCTTAATTTATGTCCAAAAATGGACGAACAACTGCAGATTGCCTCTTTTGTCATAATGTCACCATAGATAAAGAAACCAATGTTTTTCTATCTGTCCCTAATCAAATACACAATGAATAGATAAGTAAAATATTTACGAAAAATGTGAAGATTTTTCTCAAATAGAAAAATGAATATTAAGTAAACTTCACTATATGTACAAAAGTATGTGGACACCACTTCAAATTAGTGGATTCGGCTATTGCTGACAGGTGTATAAAATCGAGCACACAGCCATGCAATCTCAATAGACTCCAAAGAACATTTGGCCGTAGAATGGCCTTACTGTAGAGTTCAGTGATGATGCCACCTTTCCAACAAGTCAGTTCGTCATATTTCTGACCTGCTAGAGCTGACCTAGTCAACTGTATGTGCTGTTATTGTGATGTGGAAATGTCTAGGAGCAACAACGGCTCAGCCGTGAGGTGGTAGGTCACACAAGCTCACAGAACGGGGCCACTGAGAGGTGAAGCGTGTAGCGCGTAAAAATCGTCTGTCCTCTGTTGCAACACTCACTACCAAGTTCCAATCTGCCTCTGGAAGCAATATCAGCTCAATAACTATTCGTCGGGAGCTTCATGAAATATGTTTCCATGGCCTAGCAGCCACACACAAGCCTAAGAGCACCATGTGCAATGCCAAACATCGGCTAGAGTGGTGTAAATTTTGCCGCCATTGGTATCTTGACTAGTGGAAACGCTTTCTCTGGAGTGAGGAATCACGCTTCACCATCTGGCAGTCCGACGGACGAATCATGGTTTTGGCGGATGCTACGAGAACGCTACCTGCCCCAATACGTGGTGTCAACTGTAAAGTTTGGTGGATGTGGAATAATGGTCCATTGGCTGAATGGAAGCAAGACCCCGCAGCAATGTTCCAACATCTAGTGTAAATCCTTCCCAGAAGAGTGGATTCTGTTACAGCAGCAAACGGGGGACCAACCCCATATTAATGCCCATGATTTTGGAATGAGATGTTCGACAAGCAGGTGTCCACATACTTTTGGTCATGTAGTGTATAATAAGGGTACCCCAGGTTACTATCCCAGCCTCCCATAATAATAACCTCTGACGTCTCCCTCAATCAGCAGTGATCCAATTAACCAATTAGGGCTTATATAATTGGTGGTATGAGAGGTTGCAGACAGCACCACTTTCAGCCCCATGCCTCCCCTACCTTCTCCCCTCTCATTCAGACAGTGCTGAGTTTGGGTGTCATGTGGTTTTGGGTGGAGGGGGGCATCATTAGACCAATAACCACCTGTATGGTTGCCCAGGACTGCTGTGTTATTGAGCAAAGGAGTTCAACGCATACGTAGTTATGTTGTTTATATAGATCATGGTAAGTAGACTTGCTTGTGAGAGCCAGAACGGCTCATAGGAGCAGGAGCTGATCTTCTGTTTCTGTAGCGTGAGGTAGCTTGATGTGCCAGTACCCCCCCTGGACAGGACGCTGGTCTATCGCAGGGCCTTACCCCCAATCCATCTCCTTAATGCTGAGTGGCAAGCAGAGACGTATCGGGTCCCATTTTTTACAGCCTTTGGTATGACTCGGCCGGTAATCGAACTCCCAACCTTGCAATCTCAGGGCAGACGTTCTAACCACAAGGTGTTGGTGCAGATACACTTTTTCTGTAACATTTAATTCAACCAGGAAGTCCTATTGAGTTCAGAAGACCTCCTTCCCAAGAGAGACCTGGCTGTGTAGCTATGGGTACAGAGGGAAAGAGCTTCATCCAGCAGACTACTCACTTGCAAAACATAGTTTACTTCTCTGGAAAATGTCTTTCTGATGCTGATCAGAAGGGTAAAAGGAAGATGCATGGGAAAATCTATGGGAAATTGGCCTGAGGGACGAGAGAGGAGAGAAGAGACGAGTCACTTTCCAATCATGAGTTTTTCTCAGAACATTTAATTAAGCTGAGCGAACAGCAGAGGGCCTGAGGGCCTGAGGCAGCCACTGAGATGCCCGAATGAAAGACTCTGTTGTTGGCGGAGAGGAGGAAGACATGAAAGAGGGAAGAAAGAGAGGAAAGGAAAAAGAAATAGGGAGATTTTCAGTATTCTTCATACGTGGTGTCAATGTTTTTCTCAGCAAACATAAACAGTCTTGTATATTCATGCACCGAGACAATAACGGATGATCTGCATGTGGTTACAGCAGCACGCATTGATACATGTGATATCCACAGGTGTTCCTCACAGGCTAGACACCTCACCTGATCTCAGAGCCTCAAATAGACAGACAGACAGACAGGCAGACACACACACACACACACACACACACACACACACACACACACACACACACACACACACACACACACACACACACACACACACACACACACACAGCCTGTGGTGGTTCTCAGTGGTGTAGTCAGCGTGGGCAGCCCAGTGTAACACAATGCCTCTCTGTCCTCCAACGAATGGTTCACAGCTCCACAACACACAACAGGTCATTATGGGCCCCCCAGGACCCCCAACCCTCCACCACTTAGTCCCCAATACTGTCCCCTACTGAGCACACACACTAGCCCCTATTCCCTAACACTAGCCCCACTGCCCCACACAGCCCCGCACAACCTCAGGGCAGAATCCAACAGCAGCAGAGGAGGTCTACAAAGCTTTACAGCAGCCCCCTGCCAGACAGCCCAGATCCTAGATCCTCTAGTCAGCCATTATGACTGACGGAGTCTGGAGAAAGGTCACCAAAGGTCACCCAGCTGGTCGTTTTTATGGATGTTGATGACAAGGGGGTGTGACACAGTGGCTAATTAACCGACATCAGTAGAGAGGGAGGGAGGGAGGGAGGGATGCCAGAGAGATAGCGTATGAGATGGGGAAACGGCTCGTTTGAACTGACAGTAGTAGAGCAAGGAGAGAATGATGGAAGGATGAGAAGGAGAGAGAGATAGCGATGGGGAAGTGGCCTGTTAGAGCAGGAGAACACATTTAATACAATTAAAGATGGGAATGATTTGATTACAGGAGAGGAAGATGTTGGGGAGACATATGACATTACTGGAGTTTCCCCTGTCGGAGCTCCGCAACACCGACTGCTGAAGACGTTTAGAAGAATTGTTTGTTTTTGCTCTGGAAAATAGAGTTTAAACAGTTAGAGCTTTTGCTTATAGTTACCTCACCACATCAAGAGATTAAATGAAGAGTTTATTCCCAAAACATTATATACACCAATTTCACATTTGTGTTTTTTAACCAGTGATTGCTTATGGGTTTGATGTGTGTGTCTTCAAAATGCTATACTGTAAATCCATTGTTTAGCTTGAATGTTCCTATCCAGTATATTTGACTGTGATATGTGGTTGTCTCACCGAGCTACCTTATAATGAATGCACTAACTGTAAGTCGCTCTGGATAAGAGCATCTGCTAAATGACAGATCTCCTATTACTGTATTGCATTTTATATATTTTTTTATATAAACATTGATTTCATAAATGTATAATTTGTACAGTACTCTATAAAAAATGTAGTTATTTGTTACATTTGACTGTGTAAAACCTAGCAGTACTACTTATTCCTCTTAGAATGAGGCGGCTATATAGCATTTTGTCTCTCTGAAACGAAGCCATCAAGTGATAGATTTTAAACAAATACATGTCTGTCATTGAACAACCCCATGACATGATTAGACAGTGAAAAAACACACCAATCTCTTTCATAACACCTTTAAACAATAAAAGCTGATTTACTAACATTTCTGAAAATGGATATTGTTTTGGAATGAAATTCTTCATATACAGAAAATAAAGGGTTCCGGTGAGCCTTAGCACTTCAGAAAATAAAGGTTTTGTGACTAGTCGTCTTTAAAAAAATTGTTATGGTTGACTGATAATTTACCACATGAGGGAGCTGGTATACCATACTCTCTCTTCTATTGGTCTGTTGTGGTGGAGCAGTCTTCACTGCCCCCTAGTGGTGAACTAGGTAGGTACAGTAATCGACTGTGTTGCATTAGCAAGCTGTTCCTCCTCTCCTCTCCCTATTTCCCTCTCCTCTCCTCTCCTCTCTCCTCTCCTCTCCTCTCCTCTCCTCTCCTCTCCTCTCCTCTCCTCTATCTCTCCCTCCCCACTGCCCCTCGGCCTAGTATGTCCTTCTCCAGTCTGTATCTATTTCTATTTCTATCTAACCCTCTCTCCCTCACTCTCTGGGACGTTTTAAAAAACAACCTGTCAAATAAAAACTCTCTGTACTGAGCTATTTGAGTACGACACAGATTTGGGGTAATACCCCAGTTTTGGATTAGAAATTGAGAATGGTAAGAAAGACAGGTGTGTGTATGGGATTACCGCTGAGTCACTGAGCTAGAGAACAACAACCCTCTGCCTTCAAATTACACACACACACACACACACACACACACACACACACACACACACACACACACACACACACACACACACACACACACACACACACACACACACACACACACACACACACACACACACACACACACACACACACACACACACTTCCCCAAACCAGGCCAACCAATGAGCAGTCAAACAGGTGGACATTAACATGGGGTCAGTTTGACCTTTGACCTTTGGGACTGATGGGAAAATATTGTGTGAGAACAGAGCAGTGTGTCAACCAGAACAGCTACTGCTGCTTGTTTATTACTATTATTACTAGACATTTATTCATTCATACAAAACAGCAGTTAAAATATTTCATTTTTATTTTTAGATATTTATTTTGATAAAATACAGAATAAAGTGCTCGTTATTCTTTATCTGGACAATACATGTTATTTCCAACTCAGTTTCTGTTCAGATTCATTGTTTTTCCATAATTTATTTTCCGTCATAAAATATTTTCTAATTTTGGAATACATAGCTCATGTATCAAACATTAACAGTAATATACCTTAAGCAGGAAGACAAAATTACCATGGTTTCTAATAGGTCTGTGATGTTACCAGTATCGCAATATTCATTGGAAACACAAAGCAGACCAAACTCTTTGGTTCTTAAAAAAATGTATGTAAATTATTGGGTGCTATAGCTTGGAAAATAAATAAATGTGACTCTGAATGACAACATAATGATGTTTGTTTCCAACACTACGGATGTTTTCCTGAAGAAGTTAAATCCACGTCATGCTTTGTTTCCTTGACACAATATTAACGAGTATCGTGATATTGGTATCATCCCGGCCCTAGTTTCTAAGCATGAAAAATGATTTATTTACAAACAGAAAATACTTTTTAATACCACATCTACTTAATTTGTGGTTTTTAAAGCATTCATGACTCATGACAGCTATCTGTAAATGAAAAAAAAAACGGTACCAAGATTTGGTTGAATGGAACCAAAAGTCACTTCACAAAGAATATTATTCCAGAGGATATATACAACTGAATATTGAATACAATAAGAATGCATTTAAGTCTTACGCTATAAAATGCTCATTTAGACTCGTGTACTGAACACAACTATGTTTAAAAACAAAAAGAAACTCAAGAGAATAATAAGGTCATTCAACCTTTCTTCCTCGCTGTGCTGCAGAATTCCTTCCTTCTCTCTGTGGTTGGATACACAAAAAAAGCAGAGGACCTGTACCAAGGGCACATAGTTCATTCGGGACACGAGACACGAGAGTCTTCTATGACTGATTCACACTACAGGACCGACCCCAAACCACAATGTGCTGGCTTCAGGGCTGTACAATTAAAAAAACTCTAAAATGCTATTTGGAGAAGAGCAAAAAAAAAACACGACCTAAGCCATTATCACTATGGTTTCTGAAGCTTCATTCACCTCAGTCGATCTACAAACGCATCGCCTAGCTACACAATTAGCTCAGCACCAGGATTAAAAACGATAATTTAGGTACTGAGGGAATCTGTTAACAGAAAGTATTTTATTAACAAATGGAAAAGCAATAAAAAAAAGTTTTGAAATGTTCCTGCAATTCTACACATTTTGACGTGACTTATGGTTAATATGATGTCTGAGTGAGAGTGACTAACAAAATCAATGGGGGAACCCTGGAGGTCAGGTCCCCTGGGCCCTATGTGCCCAGTCAGTCATTTGGTCATGATTACTACAAGTTTAGTCTAGACTAACTAGAATAATTCACCTATTTTAATTGGATTTTTAACGACATGGGCTAAATGAGTGACTGTCAGTGAGTGACAGAGAAAAACTGGGGCAGCCAAGTTTCAAAATCGCACCTTGTGTATTCTACTAATCTAACTCTCAACAGCAAGTTGAGACCCCGAATGAGTTCCCCAAAAATACATATATATATATTTTTTAATTAAATAGGTCTGGACCTCAGTGTCCTCATATGTAGCTACGGCCCTGGCTGGCTTGGACATTTTCCTCTCACAATATCCTATCTAGCACAGTTCCAGCAACTACAGTGGATACGTAACCAGGCCAGCGCAGGATTGTCTTGTCTCAGTTTGACTCGATAGTGTGAATCAGTCACTACACTCCTGATTCCCTCCTGAAGCCCAGCGCATCCAGAGCTATAGCCGGCTGCAGCCTGTCAATCTGATTGTCCATGTCCAGCACACACAGCATGTTCATGTCCACCGCTACCTGGTCCTGAAATCTCTCCTGGAAGATGTCTAGTTGTACGTCCCTCTCCTCCCCCTCCCCGTCGTCCCTCCCCCCCAGCATCACACCCATCTCGCCTACCTCCTCCCCCTCCTCCCCGCAGCACAGGGCCACCTCGTTCTCGTAGCAGAAGGCGCTGGGGGAGTGTGGAGGCAAGAGGTGGAGGCCGGAGGACTTGGGACCGAGAGGGGACACTGACCGGGTAGAACTAGAGCCGGAGGCAGACGAGGGGGAGTGGGATCGGCCCGTCATCTCCCGGAGCTCCCTGGCGCTGCAGTGTGGAGTAGCTGGCACCTCGTAGGTCTTGTGGAAGCGGGAGTAGTCTACCTGGTAGCGGTGCTCCTTCTCGAAGACCACGGGCTCGAAGCGGTGGCCCCACAGGATCTCCCTGGCCAAGTAGGAGGAGCGGGCCTGGGTGGTCATGGCCGTGGCCTCCACCATCCCCTCCAGTATCACCACGATCTCAAAGTCCTCTGTCGTCAGGTCGGCGCTGCTCATGCAGTACAGCGGGCTGTTCTCGTTGATCTCGTGGACCACGACCAGTGGAGACACCAGGAAGAGGCGGTCCAGGCCCTCGTCGTAGCCCACGTCGATGTCCGTCTGCTCCATGGGGAGGTACTCGCCTTCGGCGGTGACGTGCGGCCGGATGAGCTGCGCCCGGACGTGAGCCTCCACGATGTGGCTTTTCCTCATGTTCCCCAGGCGAAACATCAGGCACAGCTTCCCGTCCCGCATGGAGATTACCGCGTGGTGCGAGAACAGCAAGGTCTGCGCCCGCTTCTTAGGTCGAACCATTTTGGCCATGATGGTTCCGATCATGAAGGAGTCGATGATACAGCCCACAATGGACTGGACCACCACCGTAGCCACCGCCGCCGGACACTCCTCGGTGACGCAGCGGAACCCATACCCAATGGTGGTCTGGGTCTCTATGGAGAAGAGAAACGCCCCTACGAAGCCTTGGACGTGTAGGATGCAGGGCTTCCACTCCACTCCTCCTCCCTCCAAGCCGGCCAGAGGCCCCTCTCCCAGGCCGGGTCGAAGGTCGAAGTCCCCATGGGCCAGGGCCACTCCCCAGAAGACCACCCCGAAGAGGAACCAGGAGAGCAGGAAGGTAGAGGTGAAGAGGAGCAGCATGTAACGCCAGCGGATGTCCACGCAGGTGGTAAATATGTCGGCCAGATAGTGTTTCGTCTTGTCTTCCATGTTGTGGAAAACCACATTGCACTGGCCGTTCTTCTTCACGAAGCGGCTCCGGACATGGTTGGGCCCCGTCGTGGAGATCTGGCGTCCGTTGTGGACAGGCTCTGTTGCTCGCAGGGCTAGCGAGCTGCCGCCTCCTCCTCCTTCTGAACCTCCTCCTCCTCCTCCTCCACCACCACCACCACCTCCTCCGCCCCCCATACCCCTCCCAGTCATATTGTGGTGCATCAGGGGACCATGGCCATTGTGGAGGCCCAAGGTGGAGATCTTGAAGTGGTCTTCATCGGTGGCTACGATGCTGTATCTGATGTGAAACAAAAACCCAAACAAAACACATGAGTTTAGAGAGGAGGGCGAATGAGACATGGCAGGTTTAAGAGTTAAAGGCCCAGTGCAGTCAAAAACATGATTTCCCTGTGTTTTATAGTCCAAGAATAGACAACGAGGGCAGGCGTTTAGAGGCAGGAAAAGGGGGAGAAAAGGAGCTGATTGTCCTATTCCTCGGTCCTACCTGTTGACTCGCACCGCTCCCATGGCACCAGTGATCATCAGGCTGTGTCTGTGTGGGCAGTAATCAGGGCCGCGGTGGCCAGTGCCAACCATTAAAAGAGACCAGCTTGGTAGGAGGCTGTGGGCAGAGGGGCAGGAGGACAACAGCCTCAGGTCTAAGGACCCCTTGGAGATATCAGCGTTGCCTCCTTCTGATGCATTTCCTGGAATGACAGCAAATCAGAGAACAGTATGAATTTTTAAGGTCATTCAGAATCACAGCACCGAATGCACAGTATTCCTACATCTACACATGTCATGCAGGAGGAGGGTGGGATGGTCAACTCTCTTCATGCGTGAAGAAAAACAGACAAATATTCATCATGATGGTTATAGATTGAGTCCCTCGTAGCCGGTCGCCCGAGGCCCCTTCATGTCAGCATGGGGTGGAACACACTAACAGACATAGGAGGGGCCAAAGGTCTGAAAGAGAGGGGAATCTGTGCTGAACTCCTGTTAAGGGAACAATTGATCGGGTGTTTGGCTTGATGACAGGGTTAGAGGCCGGGTGACGTAGTGGGTTAGAGCTAGTACCCATTATGTGATCGCTAGACAATTAGGGTGACCAAGGGAAAACGTTGCATAACAGCCGTAACAGGTTTGTAGCTGCACGCTATAGAACAGCAGCACTGAGGTGTGGAGTTAGCTATGTGTAGAACAGTACATGCCCAACTGCAGTAGCTTACTGAGGCGCTGTGACATCACGGCTGACACGTCGACACACGTCAGCACGGAGTTATTAAAACACAGACTTGAGAGCGAGTGCACACACATACACACGCACACGCGCACGCGCACACACACACACACACACACACACACACACACTCCACAGACTGACAGGATTTAGCAGGGTTGTTTTTTACCTTTGCGTGACAGTCTATGGCAATTTTCTTCCCTCCCAAATACACACACACACACACACACACACACACACACACACACACACACACACACACACACACACACACACACACACACACACACACACACACACACACACACACACACACACACACACACACACACACACACACACACACACACACACACACACACACACACACACACACACACACACACACAGCAGATGGACAGATGTTGCTCCTGCCGTGTGCTTATTGGCCGGATTGAGGATCCAGGATCCTTCCCAACTTAAATCCTCAGTAAGAGGCTGGGATAGATTACGTCAGCATTGTTACATATCAACCACTGTAGCAGCTGGACCAAAGGGGCTGAGAAAGAAAGAAAGAAAGAAAGAAAGAAAGAAAGAAAGAAAGAAAGAAAGAAAGAAAGAAAGAAAGAAAGAAAGAAAGAAAGAAAGAAAGAGCGAGAGAGAGAGAGAGAGAGAGAGAGAGAGAGAGAGAGAGAGATCCAGGGGGCTGACATGACATTATTGACATCACACCAGTTCCACTGTATCTTAAGGAGTGTTTAGTGTACACAGTGTTAACCAGGATCACACGTATCAAGTCTTTCCATACCACTTCCCGAGGATTCTGGGAGTTTGATTGGACAAGAATGTGTATCTGAGTTAGGTTGGAGGAGAAGAATAATGCATATGAATGGAAGACTGTGACAGCTTGAGTTTCTCAGTTTGAGAGTCTGTGGGATAATGCCAGATCATAACGAATCCATCGCCACAGACTGAGGAAACAGTAGTCTTTTCCAGTCAACCTGATTCCCATTGAGACGTGAAAATCCAAATGTAGCCATACTGTTAACCATATCAGCATCTTCAACATCGGAGGCTTCCAAGACATGTAGATGTACTACAGATCTAGGACATTTTGTAGAATATACAGTACTTTGGACACACCTACTCATTCAAGGTTTTTTCTTTATTTTTTACTATTTTCTACATGTAGAATAATAGTGAAGACATAAACTATGAAATAACACATATGTAATCATTTAGTAACCCAAAAAGTGTTAAACAAATTAAAATATATTTTATATTTGAGATTCTTCAAAGTAGCCATCCTTTGCCTTGATGACAGCTTTGCAGACTTGGCATTCTCTCAACCAGCTTCACCTGGAATGCTTTTCCAACAGACTTGATGGGGGTTCCCACATATGCTGAGCACTTGTTGGCTGCTTTTCAATTCACTCTGTGGTCCAACTCATCCCAAACCATCTCAATTGGGTTGAGGTCGGGTGATTGTGGAGGCCAGGTCATCTGATGCAGATCTCCATCACTCTCATTCTCAGTCAAATAGCCCTTACACAACCTGGATGTGTGTTGGGTTCTTGTCCTGTTGAAAAACAAATGATTGTCCTGCTAAGCGCAAACCAGATGGAATGGCATATCACTGCAGAATTCTGTGGTAGCCATGCTGGTTAAGTGTGCCTTGAATTCTAAATAAATCACGGACAGTGTCACCAGCAAAGCACCATCACATCATCACACCTCCTCCTCCGTACTTCACGGTGGGAACCACACATGCGGAGATCATCCACTCACCTACTATGTGTCTCAAAAAGATATGGCGGTTGGAACCAAAAATCTCAAATTTGGTCTCATCGGACTAAAGGACAGATTTCCACCGGTCTAATGTTCATTGCTCGTGTTTCTTGGCCCAAACAAGTCTCTTTTTCTTATTGGTGTCCTTTAGTAGGGGTTTCTTTGCAGCAACCATAAAAGCCTGATACACGCAGTCTCCTCTGAACAGTTGATGTTGAGATGTGTCTGTTACTTTAACTCTGTGAATTGTTTATTTGGACTGCAATTTCTGAGGCTGGTAACTCTAATGAACTTATTCTCTGCAGCAGAGGTAACTCTGGGTCTTCCTTTCCTGTGGCGTTTCTCATGAGAGCCAGTTTCATCATAGCGCTTGATGGTTTTTGTGACTGCACTTGAAGAAACTTAAAAAGTTCTTGAAATGTTCCGTATTGACTGACCTTCATGTCTTAAACTAATCATGGATTTCCATGTCTCTTTGCTTCTTTGAGCTGTTCTTGCCATAATATGGACTTGGTATTTTACCAAATATATTCTGTATACCACCCCTACCTTGTCACAACACAACTGATTGGCTCAAACACATTAAGAAAATTCCACAAATGAACTTTTAACCAGGCACTGTCACGTTCTAACCTAAGTTCTTTTATTATGTCTTTGTTTTAGCATGGTCAGGGCGTGAGTTGGGTGGGTTGTCTATGTTCCTTTTTCTATGTTTTGGGATTTCTGTGTTTGGCCTGGTATGGTTCTCAATCAGAGGCAGCGTTTATCGTTGTCACTGATTGAGAACCATATTTAGGTAGCCTGTTTTCCATTGTGTTTCGTGGGTGATTATTTTCTGTCTTTGTGTATGTTACCAGACAGGACTGTTTCGTTTCGTGTCATTCTCGTTTTATCCTTTTGTTGTTTTGTTTGAGTATTCATTTTCATTAAAAGGCTTAATGAATACTTACCACGCTGTACCTTGGTCCTCCTCTCTTTCTCCCACAGACGAACATTACAGGCACACCTGTTAATGGAAATGTATTCCAGGTGACTACCTCATGAAGCTGGTTGAGAGAATGCCAAGTGTGCAAAGCTGTCATTAAGGCAAAGGGTGGCTAATTTGAAGAATCTCAAATATAAAATACATTTTGATTTGTTTAATACTTTTTTGGTTACTACATGATTCCATATGTGTTATTTCATAGTTTTGATGTCTTCACTATTATTGTACAATGTTGAAAATAGTAAAAAATAAAGAAAAACCCTTGAATGAGTAGTTGTGTCCAAACTTTGGACTGGTACTGTATATAGAGAGTAGGAAGAAAATGGCACCCTATTCTCTACATAGTGCCCTACTTTCGACCACATCTCATATGGCTGTGGTCAAAAGTAGTGCACTATATAGGGAATAGTGTGTCACTTAGGACGCAACCAGAGACAGTCAGGAACCACTAGTCCCTGAAGGAGAGCAGGAGTAATTAAATGTTGATGATAGTTATTAGCCGTTTCCATAGGAACCTCTTTCCCCTCCTCGACGCTCTGATTTGCCGTGTTGAGCGGGGATGATTTAGCACGAGGCACCGCCGCCGAGGTGAAGCCAGAGGGTAGAGACACCAGAGGTGTAAGTGCTCTCCTGAGTGACTGAGTCACATACAGGACTGATTCACTTTAATGTGGGTAAAACTGAATCACACAGAACAGAGACAAACACCCAGACATTTCAACGCATTTACATTTTGGCAGACGCTCTTATCCAGAGTGATTTAAAGTAGTGAATACATACATTTACATACTGGTCCCGCGTGGGAATAGAACCCACAGCGTCACAAGCGCCATGCTCTACCAACTGAGCACCCCGACCATAACCTACTCCACACCATAACCTACTCCACACCATAACCTACTCCACACCATAACCTACTCCACACCATAACCTACTCCACAACATAACTCTACACAACACAATACCTTTAGGGCCTGAACTTGTCAATGCAGCTCAGATATGCCTTGAATCCGGAAACACTTAATCCCAGGGAAAATTAATATGAATGGATGAAAGTGTGTGTGTGTGTGTGTGTGTGTGTGTGTGTGTGTGTGTGTGTGTGTGTGTGTGTGTGTGTGTGTGTGTGTGTGTGTGTGTGTGTGTGTGTGTGTGTGTGTGTGTGTGTGTGTGTGTGTGTGTGTGTGTGTGTGTGTGTGTGCGTGCGTGTGTGCGTGCGTGCGTGAGCGAGCTCGCCCTCGTGTGTGTATGCATGTCTGTTGGCGTTTGCATGTGCGTGTGTGGTAATCTCCTAATCCAAACTGTGATATGAAAGGTGGATGCAGTCAAACGACCTGGTTTAAATGTTTTTCTTTAATCTGAGACTGACATTAAAAGGAGAGAACGAAAGGAAAAAGAAAGTGAAGAGTTTAGGTGACAGCACAGGGCGGGGCATCCGCTTGTCAGGAAAGAACAGGGGGTATAGAGATTATGACATCAGAGAATGGGGTGTTACTTTTGATCCGGTTTAGCGGTGATTGGTGGCGTTGTGGCGTCGTCATCACTGAATAAAGCATTGTTATACAGGATTATGGCAGACGTTATTGTAGGCAAGTAATAGGAAGGGGGGAAAGTTATGTCCGTCTTTTTTGAATGGCTTTGATGGGAGCTCTATATGCACGATCTGCACGTCTATCACGAATGCACATTATTGTGTAAAAAACAACATGTCCTTCCCATATCTATGAAAAAAATATGGGATGACGAGATATCCCATTCTTTGAATAGCCAACGATAAACTGAAATTATACTTTTTGTTATAACAGTGCAGGGTAGGCCTACGCACTTGCTAAACTATATCAAAGTTGATGCTGATGTGTAGAGCTGTCCAGTGCTGAAATCTATTCAGCACTGAATATAGGAATTATATGTCCATATCTGATCTAATTTCGAGTTTTGCAAATCAAACCTCTCAGCATATTGAAACTGGCATGCCACATCGCCTACGGCCTAGTCAATAAAATATGTCACACAATTAGGATTTGCCTGCGCATCATTTACAGTTGATTGACATTATAGGCCAGAACAATGCGTTACGTTAGCGGATTCATTGATCATTTTACAGTGTTTGTCTGAAGGACGGTGAACAGCAGAAGACAAAACAGGTTTCACTGGGCTCTACAAGGCGAGGAGTTCATGTCGTGACATAATACTGGTGAAAACAGGCAAGATTACTCTGCAGTTTATTTCGGGGCCTTAACTAGTGTATGAAGTGAGCTTCGTCGAAACGCTGCATGTTAAGAACAACAAAGACTCTTCGACTGGCCAATCTAAAAACCAACCAATCTAAAAGAAAAACAGTTCAAGTTCATGACAACTTGTCCTGTCAATGGAAAAGTGTTTTCGCCAATGAAAAAACTGTCAACGATTAGAATAAATACTCACCTTTTGAATGGCAATGTTGTTAGCTACTTGAAAAACAATGTTGACATCCTTTCCAAAATAAAAAATAAAACACATCCTTAATGTTCTGTCCTCTCTCTACGAATTCCTTTTTGCAGCCCGTTTCATTGTCTCACAACGTTCATTTTGAAACTTTTTGTCTTTGAATCCTAATATTCTTCCAATGTTCTGTTTGATTGCTTCCTTGCATCCCACTCAACTGCTCGCATTCGTTCTCTCTGTTGGACTCGCACTTGACTCAATAAGCGCTCGAACCCTGTGTATGTGAAGTGCGCACGGCACATCTCTCTGTCCCTAGTTAGCTGTGGGTGGGAGAGAGAGAGGGCGGGCGGGAGGGATGGAGCGCTTGTCACTTTGATTATGTCCCCGTTTACGTGGAGTTGTGTTCCTGAGAGTGTAGGTGTGCTTCCCTATTATTTTCCGCCCGCGCCACAGATTTTTATTAGACTGGCCTCCGGAGAAGAAAACAGGTTGCTATGCATTGCTCGGATTTTCAGTGAATTTGGTTGGATCAGTGTTCGGCTGTACATGCGAGCTGCCTGTCTTTGTGCGAGTTTGAAGCTGCATTATTGAAATGTGAATAGATTTATAGGAATAGGCCTAATACAAAAGTTAATGACAGGAAGAGGGTTGATTAAATATCCCTTTTGTTGACAACTACACACATCATGTAATGTTAGAGTGCTTCATTTGATCACTCTTTTGTGGCTGGGAATTTTTTTGCACCGCAGGAAATCCAGACGAGCTTCGTGATTTACATAAATCCACTGAACACCCACACTAACACACTGTTCTATTAACAGTATTGCACTTTTCATGTAGCCTACCTTTAGCCAGCTAATGTCCTAACCACCGACCCAACAACATTATGGACTCGACGTTCAAATCCCGTTGCTGCAGGATTATTTTGTAGCGACATAATTGGTCAAATGATGATTCTACATATATACGTAACAAACCAACTGAAGAGGGGGTGTGGGGTAAGAAACAAAGTCTCCCTAGTAACCTAGTGTGAACAGGCTGTTGAAATCGGATCCCAGTGTTGAATTGTGGAGCTGTCCAGAGCAGAGGTGCTGAAAACTACTAAAACGGAAAACGGATACTCCTCGAACTACCACCACCCTACCGTGGCCTGGCTGGCTGTCACATACATTTAGCCTCCAGACCAGTCTCAGCACCCTGCTAACAATCACCACCTCATTTGCTTTGTCATTGATTAGAGCAATATTTTACCCCAGGGAGACTACTGAACTAGCGATGGAGACCTGCAGAACTTTCTCCTAGCTGCAATAAGTTCATCCAACTTTCTAATTTCCATCAAAGACACTACTGTTCATAGTTTAATTTATAGATATATTTGTATTGCCATCAGCAATGTCTCTTTTCTGCAGGGAAATATAGTTATAGTATTTCAGACAGACCACAATTATATGCAACTAGATCGTTTCTATGGATACGTTTCTTATTCTCTCTCTCTCTCTCTCTCTCTCTCTCTCTCTCTCTCTCTCTCTCTCTCTCTCTCTCTCTCTCTCTCTCTCTCTCTCTCTCTCTCTCTCTCTCTCTCTCTCTCTCTCTCTCTCTCTCTCTCTCTCTCTCTCTCTCTCTCTCTCTCTCTCTCTCTCTCTCTCTCTCTCTCTCTCTCTCTCTCTCTCTCTCTCTCTCTCTCTCTTACTTGTCTCAAGCAAACATTTATCTACAGTTGAACCAATTTATTTTTAAAACCCAAGTTCTCTTCAGCCAGACGTGGTGGGTGTTCAATGTATCGAGAGAGAGGGATAAAGACAGACAGACAGACAGACAGACAGACAGACAGACAGACAGACAGACAGACAGACAGACAGACAGACAGACAGACAGACAGACAGACAGACAGACAGACAGACAGACAGACAGACAGACAGACAGACAGACAGACAGACAGACAGACAGACAGACAGACAGACAGACAGACAGACAGACAGACAGACAGACAGACAGACAGACAGACAGACAGACAGACAGACAGACAGACAGACAGACAGACAGACAGACAGATAGATAGATAGATAGATAGATAGATAGATAGATAGATAGATAGATAGATAGATAGATAGATAGATAGATAGATAGATAGATAGATAGATGGAGATAAATGTGGGAGACAGAGAGAGGAAGAGAGAGAAAGAGAACGAGAGAGAGATGGAGAGCGAGACTGAAAAACGGGGTGAATCAACAGTGTAGGTCAAGGTCAACAGGGATTAGAGGCTCTATTCAATCTGTATTGCTGAACCGGTACAGATTGTGTGATAGAAATGTAAAGGCAATTTCCTATTGAGCTGACATCTTCAGCTTTTACTGTGAATGCAGGCTCAGCTAATACGAGACAATTATGCTGCGAGTCAGTGCGAGTCAACCAAGCTACGAGTCAACCACACTTTAACACTGAACTTCTGCGATAAGGATTGAATAGAGCCCTAAATGGGGTGGGAGTGGGGAAGAAATGTGTGGGTGGGTTTAGATTCTAGAAGATAGAGGAACAAGGATGCTGCAGCTAATGACAAGAGGGGAGTTATCTTGCTGTTTGTTTACCGTTGTTTTGAGTGGGAGTAGTTAGGCCTAAATAACTGTGGAAAGACACAAGGGAATGTTACAGTAGGGATACAGTAGGTGTATTTTTTATTTGTTGATCGAATCCAGGTATTTCTACTCTACTCTACCATACCCTACCCAACTCTGTATTCTACTCTACCCTACCCTACCCAACACTGTATTCTACTCTACTCTACCATACCCTACCCAACACTGTATTCTACTCTACTCTACCATGCCCTACCCAACACTGTATTCTACTCTACCCTACCATACCCTACCCAACTCTGTATTCTACTCTACTCTACCATACCCTACCCAACACTGTATTCTACTCTACTCTACCATACCCTACCCAACTCTGTATTCTACTCTACTCTACCATACCCTACCCAACTCTGTATTCTACTCTACTCTACCAAACCCTACCCACTGTGTATTCTACTCTACTCTACCCTACCCTACCCAACTCTGTATTCTACTCTACTCTACCATACCCTACCCAACTATGTAGTCTACTCTAGTCTACCATACCCTACCCAACTCTGTATTCTACTCTACTCTACTATACCCTACCCAACTCTTTATTCTACTCTACTCTACCATACCCTACCCAACTCTGTATTCTACTCTAATCTACCCTACCCTACCCAACACTGTATTCTACTCTACTCTACCATACCCTACCCAACACTGTATTCTACTCTACTCTACCATGCCCTACCCAACACTGTATTCTACTCTACCCTACCATACACTACCCAACACTGTATTCTACTCTACTCTACCATACCCTACCCAACTCTGTATTCTACTCTACTCTACCATACCCTACCCAACTCTGTATTCTACTCTACTCTACCAAACCCTACCCACTGTGTATTCTACTCTACTCTACCCTACCCTACCCAACTCTGTATTCTACTCTACTCTACCATACCCTACCCAACTATGTAGTCTACTCTAGTCTACCATACCCTACCCAACTCTGTATTCTACTCTACTCTACTATACCCTACCCAACTCTTTATTCTACTCTACTCTACCATACCCTACCCAACTCTGTATTCTACTCTAATCTACCCTACCCTACCCAACTCTGTATTCTACTCTACTCTATTCTACTCTACTCTACCCTACCCTACCCAACTCTGTATTCTACTCTACTCTACCATACCCTACCCAACTCTGTATTCTACTCTACCCTACCCTACCCAACTCTCTATTCTACTCTACTCTACCATACCCTACCCAACTCTGTATTCTACTCTACCCTACCCTACCCAACTCTGTATTCTACTCTACTCTACCATACCCTACCCAACTCTGTATTCTACTCTACTCTACCATACCCTACCCAACTCTGTATTCTACTCTACTCTACCATACCCAACCCAACTCTGTATTCTACTCTACTCTACCCTACCCTACCCAACTCTGTATTCTACTCTACTCTATTCTACTCTACTCTACCCTACCCTACCCAACTCTGTATTCTACTCTACTCTATTCTACTCTACTCTACCATACTCTACCCAACTCTGTATTCTACTCTACACTACCCTACCCAACTCTGTATTCTACTCTACTCTACCATACCCTACCCAACTCTGTATTCTACTCTACCCTACCCTACCCAACTCTGTATTCTACTCTACTCTACCATACCCTACCCAACTCTGTATTCTACTCTACTCTACTCTACCATACCCTACCCAACTCTGTATTCTACTCTACTCTACCATACCCTACCCAACTCTGTATTCTATTCTACCATAACCTACCCTACCCAACTCTCTATTCTACTCTACTCTACTCTACCCTACCCAACTCTGTATTCTACTCTACTCTACTCTACCATACCCTACCCAACTCTGTATTCTACTCTACTCTACCCTACCCTACCCAACTCTGTATTCTACTCTACTCTACTCTACCATACCCTACCCAACTCTGTATTCTACTCTACTCTACTCTACCATACCCTACCCAACTCTGTATTCTACTCTACTCTACTCTACCATACCCTACCCAACTCTGTATTCTACTCTACTCTACCATACCCTACCCAACTCTGTATTCTACTCTACTCTACCATACCCTACCGAACTCTGGTTTCTACTCTACTCTACCATACCCTACCGAACTCTGTATTCTACTCTACTCTACCATACCCTACCCAACTCTGTATACTACTCTACTCTACCATACCCTACCCAACTCTGTATTCTACTCTACTCTACCATACCCTACCCAACTCTGTATTCTACTCTACTCTACCCTACCCAACTCTGTATTCTACTCTACTCTACCATACCCTACCCAACTCTGTATTCTACTCTACTCTACCATACACTACCCAACTCTGTATTCTACTCTACTCTACCATACCATACCCAACTCTGTATTCTACTCTACTCTACCATACCCTACCCAACTCTGTATTCTACTCTACTCTACTCTACTCTACTCTACTCTACTCTACTCTACTCTACTCTACTCTACTCTACTCTACTCTACTCTACTCTACCATACCCTACCCAACTCTGTATTCTACTCTACTCTATCATACCATACCCAACTCTGTATTTTACTCTACTCTACCATACCCTACCCAACTCTGTATTCTACTCTACTCTACCATACCCTACCCAACTCTGTATTTTACTCTACTCTACCATACCCTACCCAACTCTGTATTCTATTCTACCATAACCTACCCTACCCAACTCTGTATTCTACTCTACTCTATTCTACTCTACTCTACCCTACCCTACCCAACTCTGTATTCTACTCTACTCTATTCTACTCTACTCTACCATACCCTACCCAACTCTGTATTCTACTCTACTCTATCATACCATACCCAACTCTGTATTTTACTCTACTCTACCATACCCTACCCAACTCTGTATTCTACTCTACTCTACCATACCCTACCCAACTCTGTATTTTACTCTACTCTACCATACCCTACCCAACTCTGTATTCTATTCTACCATAACCTACCCTACCCAACTCTGTATTCTACTCTACTCTATTCTACTCTACTCTACCCTACCCTACCCAACTCTGTATTCTACTCTACTCTACCATACCCTACCCAACTCTCTATTCTACTCTACTCTACCATACCCTACCCAACTCTGTATTCTACTCTACCCTACCCTACCCAACTCTCTATTCTACTCTACTCTACCATACCCTACCCAACTCTCTATTCTACTCTACTCTACCATACCCTACCCAACTCTGTATTCTACTCTACCCTACCCTACCCAACTCTGTATTCTACTCTACTCTACCATACCCTACCCAACTCTGTATTCTACTCTACTCTACTCTACCATACCCTACCCAACTCTGTATTCTACTCTACTCTACCATACCCAACCCAACTCTGTATTCTACTCTACTCTACCCTACCCTACCCAACTCTGTATTCTACTCTACTCTATTCTACTCTACTCTACCCTACCCTACCCTACCCAACTCTGTATTCTACTCTACTCTATTCTACTCTACTCTACCATACCCTACCCAACTCTGTATTCTACTCTACACTACCCTACCCAACTCTGTATTCTACTCTACTCTACCATACCCTACCCAACTCTGTATTCTACTCTACCCTACCCTACCCAACTCTGTATTCTACTCTACTCTACCATACCCTACCCAACTCTGTATTCTACTCTACTCTACTCTACCATACCCTACCCAACTCTGTATTCTACTCTACTCTACCATACCCTACCCAACTCTGTATTCTATTCTACCATAACCTACCCTACCCAACTCTCTATTCTACTCTACTCTACTCTACCCTACCCAACTCTGTATTCTACTCTACTCTACCATACCCTACCCAACTCTGTATTCTACTCTACTCTACCATACCCTACCCAACTCTGTATTCTACTCTACTCTACCATACCCTACCCAACTCTGTATTCTACTCTACTCTACTCTACCATACCCTACCCAACTCTGTATTCTACTCTACTCTACTCTACCATACCCTACCCAACTCTGTATTCTACTCTACTCTACCATACCCTACCCAACTCTGTATTCTACTCTACTCTACCATACCCTACCGAACTCTGGTTTCTACTCTACTCTACCATACCCTACCGAACTCTGTATTCTACTCTACTCTACCATACCCTACCCAACTCTGTATACTACTCTACTCTACCATACCCTACCCAACTCTGTATTCTACTCTACTCTACCATACCCTACCCAACTCTGTATTCTACTCTACTCTACCCTACCCTACCCAACTCTGTATTCTACTCTACTCTACCATACACTACCCAACTCTGTATTCTACTCTACTCTACCATACCCTACCCAACTCTGTATTCTACTCTACTCTACCATACCCTACCCAACTCTGTATTCTACTCTACTCTACTCTACTCTACTCTACTCTACTCTACTCTACTCTACTCTACTCTACTCTACCCAACTCTGTATTCTACTCTACTCTATCATACCATACCCAACTCTGTATTTTACTCTACTCTACCATACCCTACCCAACTCTGTATTCTACTCTACTCTACCATACCCTACCCAACTCTGTATTTTACTCTACTCTACCATACCCTACCCAACTCTGTATTCTATTCTACCATAACCTACCCTACCCAACTCTGTATTCTACTCTACTCTACCATACCCTACCCAACTCTGTATTCTACTCTACTCTACTCTACCATACCCTACCCAACTCTGTATTCTACTCTACTCTACCATACCCTACCCAACTCTGTATTCTACTCTACTCTACTCTACCATACCCTACCCAACTCTGTATTCTACTCTACTCTACTCTACCATACCCTACCCAACTCTGTATTCTACTCTACTCTACCATACCCTACCCAACTCTGTATTCTACTCTACTCTACCATACCCTACCCAACTCTGTATTCTACTCTACCATACCCTACCGAACTCTGGTTTCTACTCTACTCTACCATACCCTACCGAACTCTGTATTCTACTCTACTCTACCATACCCTACCCAACTCTGTATTCTACTCTACTCTACCATACCCTACCCAACTCTGTATTCTACTCTACTCTACCATACCCTACCCAACTCTGTATTCTACTCTACTCTACCCTACCCTACCCAACTCTGTATTCTACTCTACCCTACCCTACCCAACTCTGTATTCTACTCTACTCTACCATACCCTACCCAACTCTGTATTCTACTCTACTCTACCATACCCTACCCAACTCTGTATACTACTCTACTCTACCATACCCTACCCAACTCTGTATTCTACTCTACTCTACCATACCCTACCCAACTCTGTATTCTACTCTACTCTACCCTACCCTACCCAACTCTGTATTCTACTCTACTCTACTCTACCATACCCTACCCAACTCTGTATTCTACTCTACTCTATGATATTCTGACTGAAACAAAGAGAAGGGAAGATCAGAGACTGCTTCCATTACACCTCTGCCCCACTGACAGAAATGAAATGACCATCTCTGTGTCTGTGTATTAATAACCATAATCTGTCTGAGGCTGACTGGAGTAAGATATCACATAAGATATTAACTCTCTTTCATAAGCACACCTTGCTCAAGGCATCAAACCACTGCTCCAGCATCTCTCTCTCTCTCTCTCTCTCTCTCTCTCTCTCTCTCTCTCTCTCTCTCTCTCTCTCTCTCTCTCTCTCTCTCTCTCTCTTTCTCTCTCTCTCTCTCACGCTCTCTCTCTCTCCCTCCATCCACATTTCTATCCTTCACCTCCATCTATTTTTCTATTTTCACCTGGACCTGCTTTTGGGAGATTTTTTTAGGTCAGCAACATGAATAAAAATTTGACCTGCGGCCAAAATAATAAACAATATCCTTAAAAAACGGTATTAGTTTCATTATTAAATGTAGTGTTTGAACTGACACACGCTATTTTGTGTTTTCCTTCGACTCTGTTCCAGTCCTGGTGACTCCCTCCCGTACGCGGTGAGAGCCAATTTACTTAGAAACAGGAGGCCGCCTCATTCCTCACAGCCAGCAGATCCAGGTCAATATGTTTTTAAGAAATGAGGCTGAGAGGGACAGAATGGCCGGTATTACTACACAAGGGTAATAATTACATAACTAAGTCTATATTGATTTCAAATGAGGAAGATAGACAGACTAGGAATTGAAGGCAAGTGATGCTGCACGCATAAGAAGATCAGATATGCTAAAAGAACTCCCTTTGAATATAGAACAAACTGCAAAATGGGTACAGATCTCTGTGTGAAAATGAGGGGGAATTAGGCACTTGGGTGGTGGTGGATAGCAGTTATATATATATATATATATAGTTCAAATACTGGGCACAGCGGGGACTCATGATGTAACCTCAGCGGGGATGTTAGTCCAAATCTATCTCACTAAGTTCAGAGCAATGCGAGGGGAATTTGGTGACCTGCAAAAGAGCTGTCTCTCAGATTTCTCCAGTGCTTCAAGAAACCAAGGCATTGAGGCGTGTGGGTTCCACTTGAGTTTAATAAAGGCAAAACTCTGGTCCTCTGTGATTGGTCAGCTAGTCTAGGCCATTGGATGGGCAATGCAGTGCCATAAAAGATGAGTATGTTTCAAATGCTCTCAGTTCGCTCAGTAGCACTGAATTGGTACTGGTCCATCCCTTTAAAGCTAGACTCAATATCAGCGCCACGAGGAAATATAATTAGCATAATAATACAAATCCTGACGAGACTGACGAGTTTCAGAAGAATGTTTTTTTGTTTCTGGCCGTTTTGAGCCTGTAATCTCACCCACAATTGCTGATGCTCCAGATACTCAACTAATCTAAAGAAGGCCAGTTTTATTTCTTCTTTAATCAGAACAACAGTTTTCAGCTGTGCTAACATAATTGCAAAAAGGGTTTTCTAATGATAAATTAGCCTTTTAAAATGATAAACTTGGATTAGCTAACACAACGTGCAATTGGAACACAGGAGTGATGGTTGCTGATAATTGGCCTCTGTACGCCTGTGTAGATATTCCATTAAAAATCTGCCGTTTCCAGCTACAATAGTCATTTACAACATGAACAATGTCTACACAGTATTTCTAATCAATTTGATGTTATTTTCATGGACAAAAAAGTGCTTTTCTTTCAAAAACAAGTGTCCCCCAAACTTTTGAACGGTAGTGTACATGTCGGTTGTTAAGCCCTAGGACATCCAAACACTTCAGAAGACTCTGAAGGTAGCCCATACCAGTTGAATACATGAATGGAAGTATATATGGTAGTATATATAAGTAGTTCAGTGCCACAAGCATTTGTTAAATATGTTTAACAAACTAAGAATAACTTCCTGATCATTCTTATATTTCTCAGATATAGGACATACACTTAAAAAAAACTTATTTTAGATTTGTTTCCATGTATTAGTCTGTTATTCAATGTATCTCTATTGGCTGATAGCAGTAAGGCCAAATTCAATGTCTGTTCAAATAATTTTTTCAATATATTTTTCTGATACAATGGAGCAAAAAAAGTATTTAGTCAGCCTCCAATTGTGCAAGTTCTCCCACTTAAAAAAGATGCGAGAGGCCTGTAATTTTCATCATAGGTACAAATCTTGCTTGTTTGTAGGTGACCAAATACTTATTTTCCACCATAATTTGCAAATAAATTCATTAAAAATCCTACAATGTGATTTTCTGGATTTTTTTTCTAATTTTGTCTGTCATAGTTGAAGTGTACCTATGATGAAAATTACAGGCCTCTCTCATCTTATTAAGTGGGAGAACGTGCACAATTGGTGGCTGACTAAATACGTTTTTGCCCCACTGTACCTAAAGGGGTCCTAAAATTCCAAATCAAATAGCTAAATGATCCATGGTATGACCATGTTTAAACAATTCCATATGTTAGTGTCCCGGTCGTCATAAAGAGGAGACCAAGGCGCAGCGTGGCGAGCAAACATAACTCTTTAATAAAGAAAGAACACTGAACAGAACTAAACAAAACAAACCGTGAAGCAATATGGCTAGTGCAGAACAGGTAACTAAACATAGAATAACAACCCACAAAATAACTAAGGAATATGACTACCTAAACATGGTTCCCAATCAGAGACAACGATAAACAGCTGCCTCTGATTGAGAACCAATCTAGGCAACCATAGACATATAAACACCTAGACCAGCAAAACCCCTAGACAATACAAAAACTAAACAAACCACCCTTGTCACACCCTGACCTAACCAAATAATAAAGAAAACAAAGATAACTAAGGACAGTGCTTTTATGCTTTTATACGGTAATTACAATATTGTCTTTTGATGATCTGGTTCTATTTCACCCTTGCGTTTGACCTGTACGAGTCATTCTACTAGCAAAGATATGCATATTTAAGAACGTTGAATCACTCTAAGATACATTCATGAAAATACAATCTATTTACATTTATAGAAGTCAGTCATGCCAACTTCAAGTTGGTGGGATGATGAACTTTTCTTTGGCGATCATATTTCCATGGTTACTAAATCTCCTTTCACCATGGCAACTGTCGCTTGAGCAACAGAGTGTATCTATGCAACTAGGACGCTCAGCGGAAAAAGGATTTGGGCAGAAATAACTCCCTGCAACATTTTCTTGCCAAACATGCTGTTATTAATATCCTGAGGTTGACATTTCATTTGAAATATTTTTTGGGGGTTAATATTCTCTGAGAGTAGTATTACAGGTAAACTTTTCAAAACTACAATATCTGAGAGTACAATTAATCACACGCAACTTTTGGTACAGCTAATTTGAGCTTGAATTGAGACTATTCCACACAGTGATAAATGGGCTCTGTTACAGGATCCAGAGCAGTCAGTGTTCACTTCACCTATTTAAACATACAGTACATCTATAAATACACAGCCTTTATAGTCTACAGTCTACGCTGAGCATGCAGCGTGAATGACAAGCGAGAGTATATGATCCACTAAGAGACTGTGGGAATAGTCTGTCTTTGTCAATGTGTGTGTGTGTATGTGTTCTCCTGTATGCGTATGTGTGCCTGTGTGTGCTTCCTGACCTCCTAGGACGATCCTGATGACACTTCTGGCCCCCTCTGCTGGCTTCTCTGGACACTGCTGTCCCCCAGTGGACGAGAGATACAATTGACTGTATATCTATAGAAACAGCTCTGTTTTCAGCATAGCACAGCTGATATTATATTCTATACACACACAAAGGGCCCCTAGACAGGTTACATATGTGAGGCTTGATGCTGTACATACTCCTTTTAATTTCCTCAGGTAGGTAGTAACATAGATACTCTACTAGCCGACCTGCCCTGCAACATTGGTCACTCCATGGTCCAGTCTATGTCTGTCCAACCATGCGGTGCCTGTTCTAGTAAACAGAGTTTTACAGGTGACCGCTCACGCTTGTCTGTAACCCTCCGAGCAGCCATCTGTAAAACAGGCCCACCACCACATGACATCTATCCAGTGGAGCCAGTTGCATATTTCCCTCTCTAAAGCTGATGACATCCGATACACACCTTTGGGGGCCAGTGGGCCATGTTGGCTCCAATGAGAGTCAGTTAATGTTTAACATGACAAAAGACATCGCCACAATGGCAGTTATACCCACGCCAGTTTCACCCAGACTTGGATGAGTTCTGAGAGTATGAAGTGTATGACCTGTGCTGGTTACTTTGCAGATAAAAATGAACTTGGAGTAAACAGTCGTAAGGTATTTAAAATTTCTAGAAATACATTTGAAGTGTTTTTAATATCATAATACCAGCATGGCAAAGACAGATTGGGCTTTTGAGTCTTTGTGTTTCGTTTATTAACTAAATGGCTGTAGGTTACTGTGTTATGGTTATAGTATTGTGTGTCAAACTAGTTTTGTACAGCGCTGTAAAGGTATAGCCTACCATCCGCAGTGGTTTTTGTTTCACTCAGTCGCCGTCTTAAGTAATTGTTGCTTCACCTCAAGGAACCCAGAGGATGTTGAGTTCCTACGTCTGTATAGTGTTACTCTTGACATACTGCATTACTATGTGCTGTCTATACAGTATATGGTTTGATTGGTTATCCCACCTCTAATCAGGATGTACCACCTTTGTGTAGGTGGATTTTGTAATAGTGCATCATTGCACTGGGCCGTACCATCAGAGTAAAATAGGGGTGTTCACCTGATCTGAGGATCTATCATGCCGCTCTGTGCTGACGACCTTTACTGCCACCAGTTCCAACCCAACACCTTTGACCCCTCCCGCTGTGGTTCGTGCCTGCGCCCGGGACACATGCACCTGAACAGTACCTCACAGGTGAGCCAGGCAGGAGGTGCTAGTGTTGAGGGAAATGGACGATGGACGGCTAATGACTGTTAAGGGTTATTGGGTTTGGAAAAGGTCTGGATTATTACCTTTGCTGTAAAGTAAATTGTGGTATACGTTTGAAACACTTCCAAAAACGTTCATTTTATCTTTCCAAGTGGCAGTAGGAGGAGTAACCATTTCTGAATTAAACAAAGGCGCATATTAAACAACATAATGATGCAATAAATACAAATAAAGCCACCAAGCGGGGTAATTCTAATATAAGCTACACTGTAGGTGTGATGAGGACTGACGAACACACAGGTTGGCGTTTGATTATATTATTATTCTATCATTAATTAATGAAAAGCTCATTTGCATCCCTTGGGGGAAAAGATAGTAATCTAATCCGCTCACATAACACATTGCACACAAGCACCCACACACACACACAAGCACACAACACACACACACACACACACACACACACACACACACACACACACACACACACACACACACACACACACACACACACACACACACACACACACACACACACACACACACACACACACACACACACACACACACACACACACACACACACACACACACAACACCAGCCCACTCAACTGAACTCTAAGGATGGACCTGTACCAGAAATACACTTCTACTAATCTTCACTGTCATTGGAGTAATCTAATATGCTCATACACCACATGCACATAAGCACCCACATTCACAGCACCAGCTCTATGGATGAACCTGAACCAGAAGTACACTTCTACTAATCTTTATTTTCATTTGAATAATCCTTTCATTTCAAAATAACAGAATATTCTAGATAGAAATCCACGCCTGCTCACAACACAACACGGAGATCAAAAGTCAAAAGAGAAGAATGGCTTTTGTGTGTTGTAGGGAGGGCAAGAAATGAAAGAGGGATCAAGAAAGTGTTGAGAGGAGGATGGGTGGATTCTGGTTGTGGAAGAGCAGCAGACCAATGAAATAATGATGAGCAAGGCCAGGGAGAGCTTGTGTTACCGTCGTCCTTGCCGGCCCAATGTATTAGCTCAGGTAGACAAGGTGAAGAGAGGATAGGTAGATGGGGGAGGAGAGAGGGGGAGAGGGAGCAGAGAAGTTGTTGTTGCCACTTGCAGTCTGTCTTAACAGCAGATTTGTAAAGGGACGTCCAAGGAAGCTCTGCAAGCAGGTGTAGTAAGAAGTTAGCATTTTGTTTTTGCTGTGATGAGTTATACGGAAAGTTAGCTTCTTTTCATTTATTCCACAGGCTGCCATTTTGTCCGAAGTTTGTTTACTTTACTTGTTAGTGCTTTTTCTCACATGCTTGTTGAATTGACCTTGAGAGTGGTTTCAACTCATTCGTTTAATTAATCTTTAAGCATTGTAATGTCATTGGTCACACTAGGTCATGACTGTCTTGCCATAGAGATACCTGTACATGGCAGAATGTTCGAATTTGTTCGATTTGTCTCCAACAGTACTTTCACGTTACTATGCAACTGTCTGAAAACACAACAGAATGACATACTTTGTGCACCAAGCCTTAAAAGTGACTTTTACACATCTCAGATGGTTTGCTAGCCATGGACCAGTTTAACATTCTCTGAATTATTAACGATTGGACGAAATGTGTCCCGTTCCACGAATCAGGACAACCATGACTTCCTGTTGGAGGTGACCAGCTACAGTGATGTCACAAGGAGCGTCTGGACCTATCAGGAGAGCCTAACTCACACTCCGAGCCCTGACTGGGAATTCAATATCTGTGACTCTGACACGGTACACAGGTGAGTGTGAGTGTCATTGGCAGTTGATTTTAGTAACACTACATTAAGGTATACTTAAAGTGATTTATAAAACTTTAATGAACAGTTGAAAAAATTATATTTGAATGAAATTCTACAATCAGGTGGGGATTTCTCTTAAACTAGTTCTACAGTACATTGTGCCAAATTCATAGAGTGTGTTCCCCTACCAATGTCCCTCATGCCCTCCCTCTATATCTTCACCCAGCAGTCAGGAGGACCTGTGGGACTTCCTGCCAGACCCAGGGAGAAGTGGCTCTAGTACCCCAGCAGGCTGCTGTGTCACGGGGCCAGAGATGACCCGGGTGGACCCCTCTCCCCACAGACCACCGCGCAGCTCACTGATGGAGGAGAGAGGTCGGGAGAGGTTCAGGCGACCCTCAGGTCAGACCAGCTCACAGTATTACAGACAGACATTTTGTCTGGGACTGCTGCTACAATTTTAATTCAATTCTATTTTAATTCAAAATGTTATTGTCATTTTTCAGTTAAACATTTAAATGTGTCTTTGCTTTCCATTTGAGTGGGGCTCAATCAAATGGATGATCTACCATGCCATGTCCCTGCTCCTCACTTATAGGATCAAGAGGAGCAGATGGCTACTTCTCTCCAGACAGGAAAGCCTTATTTGATGGTGGTCCCCAGGCTCAGGTGGAGGGTGTATCCAAACGGCCTTACCGGCACTATGAGAGGGGCCATCCGCTCCCCAACAACCACAGCCCAGAACCCAAAGCCTCCATCCCCTACCGGAATGTGAATCTCGGAATTCCCTCCCAGAGGAGAAGCGATGAAACGTTCCAGCAGGAGACCTGGAGAAGTGAGTCTCCGCAGAGATACACCTGTCATTCCAACTTCAGACGTGGTGGCACTGATTCTCAAGATCAGTCTCCTAGCCCTCGCTCCCCATGCCCAAACCGGTATAAACTTGCTGAATCTCGATCTGCATCCTCCCAACGTAGAAGCTCCCACTCCAAAAGTCGCACTCCTTCTCACGCTCCATCTAACTCATCTCGCTCCTTGTCTCGCCATCCGTCAGGACGGTCCAGTCCCTCTCACAGACGAGGTTCTGTCGTGTCTCGCCACCCATCCCCGTCTCGAAACCCGGCCTCCTACAAACACACTGACTCCTCCCACGTAAGAAATGGTAAAACAGAGCATTACGCCAATGGGCGTGATCAAGATTCAAGAGAGTCAAGAGAGTCAAGAGAGCCAAGAGAATCAAGAGAGTCAAGAGGATCAAGAGGATCAAGAGAGCCAAGAGAGTCAAGAGAGCCAAGAGACTCAAGAAAGCCAAGAGAGTCAAGAGGATCAAGAGAGCCAAGAGAGTCAAGAGAGTCAAGAGAGTCAAGGGAGTCAAGACGTCCCTCCCACAACTCAAACAGTCACAGTTTGGACTCTGAAAAACTGTACAAAAATCTTGACTCCATCTCTCGACGTGACTCTCCAGCCTTGCAGCCAAACTCCTACGAAGGGTCTCGAAGCCCCCGGCCCAGAACAGATAAAAACCCTTCTCCAACCACTCGCAGTCGTGATAGTTGGGAATGCTCTCCCCCTATAAGTGGCTATGGTACACACAGCCATTCACCCCAAACAGAAACCAAGCATAGCGACACCAGACCTGACACAGCACATAGCTACTCAAGGAGACCAGAGAGGGTCGCTAGAGAGGAACGGACAGAGATGCACCCCCCTAAAACCAACCCCAGCCTCCCTCCAGGCTCCTGGTGTGGCTCCTCCCACTCCCTTCTAAGCCCTGCCCTCTCTTGTAGCTCCTCCCCACCACGACTAGGCATCGACTCCCAGCTGCTTGCCAATTCGTTGAAACCCTACGCTGCGACCGTGGAACTTAATGACAGACCAATCAGTGACAGGAGCAAGAGTAATATAAGGCGGGGCCTGGAGTACCTGTTGACCCGAGAGGAGCCCAAGAGAACCGCCTCAGTGGACTCCCAGGGGATGACCATAGAGGACTACGTCATTCTGGCCGACATCCCCAGACTGGACCTGGGGTCAGAGGGAGAGGGGGCGGAGGTGCTACTGGCCCCGAGGAGGAGGACCCAGAGCCCCAGCCCACGTAGAGATCAGAGGCACAGAACACCCAGGTGAGTGGGGAGACTGGAGAGGCGACAGGAGGGACATTATAGAGAGAGAGAGAGAGGAGGAGGGAGGGCAGAGGAAGCATGATAAATTGCTATGCATATTGTAAGGACCTACTGCAGGTACAGCATATTGTAAGGGCCTACTGCAGGTACAGCATATTGTAAGGGCCTACTGCAGGTACAGCATATTGTAAGGGCCTACTGGATGTACATCCTATTGTAAGGGCCTACAGGATGTACAGTTTATTGGGTCAGGATTTTCTCTCATTGCATCTCTCTTGGTCTCTATTTCTCTAACTTTTCTTCTATTGTAGGTATGTAGAGGAATCTGATCGCTGCAGTACGAGGGTTGAGTCTGATGAGAGAGGGAGAGGCAGAGAGAGGGGGAGAGACAGGAGGGAGAAAGAGAAGGAGAAATACTGCGACTCAGAGGATGGACGACTGTCCCGAACCCAGTCCACAACTGATCTTCAGCCACAGGTGATACGCTTGATACCTTCGAGTACTTTAA